>NW_024609404.1:0-161727 GCF_018296145.1 Oncorhynchus tshawytscha | reverse complement strand
TCTCCATGATGAATCAGCGATAAATAATTCAGCCAATTTGTGTATTTACTAAATAACAAAATATGAAAGGTCCCTAGTGGACTAATCCGAAATGAGGGCTTGTTACACAATGAAAAGTCCCTAGTGGACTAACCCGATATGAGGTCTTGTTACATAATGAAAGGTCCCTAGTGGACTAACCCGATATGAGGTCTTGTTACATAATGAAAGGTCCCTAGTGGACTAACCCGATATGAGGTCTTGTTACACAATGAAAAGTCCCTAGTGGACTAACCCGATATGACGGCTTGTTACACAATGAAAAGGGGTGGGAAAAGAAAGAGCGACAAAGAAATTAAACTATCATACTTACAGTTGAATAATATGCTCATCGTAAATATGGATAGTTATCACCATAACAACAGCTCATTTGGACTTGCAATGCAATGTACACATTTACGCTTGAATGTCTTTGTCGTCTCTCTCTGTTGAAATCGCCCGATCCGTCTGTGACGAATAGTTCGACAGAAAGTCTCTGGTTGTCCACCATGTCCTTTGTTCTGGAAGTGTCCGTTTAGAATGGAAAAACGTCAGACCACACGGTGGTGGAAGGGAAATGCTCTTCCCCTCTCGTCCCCGTTAGACTGAATCCTTCAAAGGTACACACGTGGTGGTACTCGGTCGAGTTTACTAGACTAGGGTGCTTAAACAATCTGGGGGGAAAAGAGGCGTTTCCTCCTTTTGGCATAATGTCTGTGCTCACGTGGGCGTGGTTACTGACTGGGTAAAACTTTACATGAAAAATAATTATAATTTAGAAGGCTAAAATCACATTTCATCTTCTCACAAATACTTTCATATTTAATCATATAAGTTCCCCAACATTTAGATCTGATAACTAGGACGTATACATTTGTAGAATTACCATTATTTGGTTACACCGTTCTTAATGATATCACAAAACAACGACTTATTTGACATGATTATTGTTTTGAGCCCCACCAACCATTTCCCACATGTCTGTCTGTCTGTCTGTCTCCATGATAACATCTCAGTAGTGTTGTCATGAGTTCCTGTCTCTAACCTGATAGTTCATCTCTGCAATTATTCCCCTGTTCTATATCAACCCCAACCAGCCAGTGGTGCTGTATCAACCCCAACCAGCCAGTGGTGCTGTATCAACCCCAACCAGCCAGTGGTGCTGTATCAACCCCAACCAGCCAGTGGTGCTGTATCAACCCCAACCAGCCAGTGGTGCTGTATGGTGCTGTACCCCAACCAGCCAGTGGTGCTGTACCAACTCAACCAGACAGTGGTGCTGTCCCACCAACCAGACAGTGGTGCTGTACCAACTCCAACCAGACAGTGGTGCTGTACCAACCCCAACCAGACAGTGGTGCTGTACCAACTCCAACCAGACAGTGGTGCTGTACCAACTCCAACCAGACAGTGGTGCTGTACCAACTCCAACCAGACAGTGGTGCTGTACCAACCCAACCAGACAGGTGCTGTACCCAACACAAAGACATTCATACCAACCCCAACCAGACAGTGGTGCTGTACAACCCCAACCAGCCAGTGGTGCTGTACCAGCCAGTGGTGCTGTATCAACCCCAGCCAGTGGTGCTGTACCAACTCCAACCAGACAGTGGTGCTGTACCAACTCCAACCAGACAGTGGTGCTGTACCAACTCCAACCAGACAGTGGTGCTGTACCAACCCCAACCAGACAGTGGTGCTGTACCAACCCCAACCAGACAGTGGTGCTGTACCAACCCCAACCAGACAGTGGTGCTGTACCAACTCCAACCAGACAGTGGTGCTGTACCAACTCCAACCAGACAGTGGTGCGGCATCAACCCCAACCAGACAGTGGTGCTGTACCAACTCCAACCAGACAGTGGTGCGGTATCAACCCCAACCAGACAGTGGTGCTGTACCCAACACAAAGACATTCCCCTGTTCTATACCAACCCCAACCAGACAGTGGTGCTGTACCAACCCCAACCAGACAGTGATGCTGTATCAAACCCAACCAGACAGTGGTGCTGTACCCAACACAGACAGTGGTGCTGTACCAACACCCAGACAGTGGTGCTGTACCAACTCCAACCAGCCAGTGGTGCTGTCCCAACCCCAACCAGACAGTGGTGCTGTACCAACCCCAACCAGACAGTGGTGCTGTACAGACAGTGGTGCTGTACCAACCCCAACCAGACAGTGGTGCTGTACCAACCCCAACCAGACAGTGGTGCTGTCCCAACCCCAACCAGACAGTGGTGCTGTACCAACCCCAACCAGACAGTGGTGCTGTCCCAACCTCAACCAGACAGTGGTGCTGTACCAACCCCAACCAGACAGTGGTGCTGTACCCAAACAGACATTCCCCTGTTCTGTGTGGATCTATCTGAACTCTGCCTAGTTCTGGACTGTTTACCAGGAAACACAGGACACACACACACACACACCACACACACACACACACACACACACACACACACACACACACACACACACACTGAACAGACATCCCTGAACACTGTCTAGTTCTGTACCGTTCACCAGGAAGCACACAGCAGCTCACTGATTCCCATGGCAACTGGAAAGAGTTCCTTCTAACATGCAGATTATGAATATCAAATACAGTGATTGGTCCGTTCAGCCCCAGTAGTACATCACATTAAGCTCTTCCTAGGTAGACAGTGATTGGTCAGGGTGGATTCATTCAGCCCCAGTAGTACATCACATTAAGCTCTTCCTAGGTAGACAGTGATTGGTCAGGATGGATTCATTCAGCCCCAGGTAGCCAGTGATTGGTCAGGGTGGATTCATTCAGCCCCAGGTAGCCAGTGATTGGTCAGGATGGATTCATTCAGCCCCAGTAGTACATCACATTAAGCTCTTCCTAGGTAGACAGTGATTGGTACATAATTCATTCAGCCCCAGTAGTACATTACATTAAGCTCTTCCTAGGTAGACCAGTGATTGGTCAGGATGGATTCATTCAGCCCCAGGTAGCCAGTGATTGGTCAGGGTGGATTCATTCAGCCCCAGGTAGCCAGTGATTGGTCAGGATGGATTCATTCAGCCCCAGTAGTACATCACATTAAGCCCTTCCTAGGTAGACAGTGACTGTCCCCTAATTCATACCCCAGTCCCAGTGATTGGTACATTCATGTCCCCCATTTCCAGTGATTGTCCCCTCCTGGATTCCCATGTCATCCCCCCTGTCCCTCTTTCTCTCCCCCTGTCCCTCTCCTCTCCCCCTGTCCCTCTCTCCACTCCCCTGTCCCTCTTTCCACTCCCCTGTCCCTCCTCCCCCCCTGTCCCCTCCTCTCCCCCTGTCCCCTCTTCCACTCCCCTGTCCCTCTTTCCACTCCCCTGTCCCCTTTCTCCCTGTCCCTCTTTCCACTCCCCTCTCCCTCTTTCCTCTTCCCTCTCTCCCCTGTCCCTCTTTCTCTCCCCTGTCCCCTCTTTCCACTCCCCTGTCCCCTCCTCTCTCCCCCTGTCCCCTCCTCTCCCCCTGTCCCCTCCTCTCCCCTGTCCCTCTCTCTCCCTGTCCCTCTTTCCACTCCCCTGTCCCTATTTCCACTCCCCTCCCATCCCCTGTCCCTCTTTCCAATCCCCTACCCCCTCTCCCATCCCCTGTCCCTCTTTCCACTCCCCTGTCCCTCTTTCCACTCCCCTACCCCCTCTCCCATCCCCTGTCCCTCTTTCCACTCCCCTGTCCCTGTTTCCACTCCCCTGTCCCTGTTTCCACTCCCCTGTCCCTGTTTCCACTCCCCTGTCCCTGTTTCCACTCCCTGTCCCCTTTCCCATTCCCCTGTCCCCCTCTCCCATCCCTGTCCCTCTTCCCCCTCTCCCATCCCTCCCCCCCCTCTCCCATCTCTGTCCCCCTTTCCATCCCCTGTCCCCCTCTCCCATCCCTCGCCCCCTCTCTCATCCCCTGTCCCCCTCTCCCATCCCTCGCCCCCTCTCTCATCCCCTGTCCCCTCCTCTCTCCCCTGAGCTGATGTAGATGACTATAAAGGCTCTTTCTCAGTGACGTTCTGTGTTGCCGCGGGTGATTAGGAACGATGAGTCACTCTTAAGTGTGTGACAGAGACAGAGACCAGGTCATGTCACAGGACCACAGGTAGTTAACTACTGACGACAGCACTAGCCTGTGTGTGTGTGTGTGTGTGTGTGTGTGTGTGTGTGTGTGTGTGTGTGTGTGTGTGTGTGTGTGTGTGTGTGTGTGTGTGTGTGGCTACTAGGTCATGTCACAGGAAGTTAACTACTGACGACAGCACGAATGTGTGACTGTGTGTGTGTGAGGCTACAGATACCAGGTCATGTCACAGGACCACAGGTAGTTAACTACTGACGACAGCACGAGTGTGTGTGTGTGTGAGGCTACAGAGACCAGGTCACATCACCAGACCACAGGACAGAACACAGGTAATTAGCTAATGTGATGGACGTCATGCTGCTGTCTTAACAATAGGCCTTCCTATTCCTCCCTCACAGCCAGACTGTATCAATAGGCCTTCCTATTCCTCCCTCACAGCCAGACTGTATCAATAGGCATTCCTATTCCTCCCTCACAGCCAGACTGGATCAATAGGCATTCCTATTCCCCCCTCACAGCCAGACTGTATCAATAGGCATTCCTATTCCTCCCTCACAGCCAGACTGTATCAATATGCCTTCCTATTCCCCCTCACAGCCAGACTGGATCAATAGGCCTTCCTATTCCTCCCTCACAGCCAGACTGTATCAATATGCCTTCCTATTCCCCCCTCACAGCCAGACTGGATCAATAGGCATTCCTATTCCTCCCTCACAGCCAGACTGGATCAATATGCCTTCCTATTCCTCCCTCACAGCCAGACTGTATCAATAGGCATTCCTATTCCCCCCTCACAGCCAGACTGGATCAATAGGCATTCCTATTCCTCCCTCACAGCCAGACTGGATCAATATGCCTTCCTATTCCCCCCTCACAGCCAGACTGGATCAATATGCCTTCCTATTCCTCCCTCACAGCCAGACTGGATCAATAGGCATTCCTATTCCTCCCTCACAGCCAGACTGGATCAATATGCCTACCTATTCCTCCCTCACAGCCAGACTGGATCAATAGGCCTTCCTATTCCTCCCTCACAGCCAGACTGGATCAATATGCCTACCTATTCCTCCTCCAGTGAAAGGGTACCAATCTCCATGGGTTACACCAACAGCAGTAAGGGGATAGGGGTGTTTCAGCCTCGTATTCAGCAGCTCAGTCCACTCTCAAAAAGCCTGGAGTTTCACCCCAGGATGAGGGAGAGGAGGAAAGGACGA
The DNA here is from genome assembly GCF_018296145.1 of Oncorhynchus tshawytscha. NCBI lineage: Eukaryota > Metazoa > Chordata > Actinopteri > Salmoniformes > Salmonidae > Oncorhynchus > Oncorhynchus tshawytscha. The sequence goes on along the minus strand of NW_024609404.1, from coordinate 156,423 downwards.
GGGAGAGGAGGGAAGAAGAAGAAGAAGGAGAAGAAGGAGAAGAAGGAAGGAAGGAAGGAAGGAAGGAAGGAAGGAAGGAAGGGGAGAGGAGGAAGGGGGAGGATGGAGGGAGAGGAAAGGGAAAGAAGGAGGGAGGGGATCAGGGAGGGAAGGAGACACATCCTGGTTCAGTGGCAGCTGGTGAAATGGAGAGGCTCCTGGTTGTGCAACAAGAACACACTATTTGTGACAGGTCCTTCATTGGTTTTTGTCAGATGAAGGGGAAAAGCGCCCTATTCCCTATGTAGTGCACTACTATTGACCAAGGGGAAATGCGCCTATTCCCTATGTAGTGCACTACTATTGACCAAGGGGAAATGTACCCTATTCCCTATGTAGTGCACTACTATTGACCAAGGGGAAATGCGCCCTATTCCCTATGTAGTGCACTACTATTGACCAAGGGGAAATGTACCCTATTCCCTATGTAGTGCACTACTATTGACCAAGGGGAAATGCGCCCTATTCCCTATGTAGTGCACTACTATTGACCAAGGGGAAATGCACCCTATCCCCTATGTAGTGCACTACTATTGACCAAGGGGAAATGCACACTATCCCCTATGTAGTGCACTACTATTGACCAAGGGGAAATGCACCCTATTCCCTATGTAGTGCACTACTATTGACCAAGGTCCACATGTAAAAGGATGCCATTTGGGATGCTTCCTATAACAACCCACAGCAGCAATTACCTTCTCTGCTCCAAGAGCTTCACTTCTCTATCCCTTATTCTCTGTTCTCTCCCTTCTCCTCTCCCTTCTCCTCTCCCGTATTCTCTCCGCTCCCTTCTCCTCTCCCTCTCTCTCCTCTCCCTTCTCCCTCTCTCTTCTCTCCCTTCTCCTCTCCCTCTCTCTTCTCTCCCTTCTCCTCTCCCTCTCTCTTCTCTATCCCTTATTCTCTGTTCTCTCCTTCTCCTCTCCTTCTCCTCTCCCTTATTCTCTCCCTTCTTCTCTCCTCTCCCTTCTCCTCTCCCTCTCTCTTCTCTCCCTTCTCCTCTCCCTCTCTCTTCTCTATCCCTTATTCTCTGTTCTCTCCTTCTCCTCTCCCTTCTCCTCTCCCCTTATTCTCTCCCTTCTTCTCTCCTCCCTTATTCTCTCCCTTCTTCTCTCCTCTCCCTTCTTCTCTCCCTTCTTCTCTCCTCTCCCTTCTCCTCTCCCTCTCTCTTCTCTCCCTTCTCCTCTCCCTTCTCCTCTCCCTCTCTCTTCTCTCCCTTCTCCTCTCCCTTCTCCTCTCCCTCTCTCTCTCTCTTCTCCTCTCTCTCCTCTCCCTTCTTCTCTCCTCTCTCTCCTCTCCCTTCTCCTCTCCTTCTCCCCTCCCTCTCTTCTCTCCCTTCTTCTCTCCTCTCCCTTCTCCTCTCCTTCTCCTCTCCCTCTCTCTCTCTCCCTTCTCCTCTCCCTCTCCTCTCCCTCTTCTCCTCTCTCTCCTCCCCTTCTCCTCTCCCTTCTTCTCTCCTTCTCCTCCTCTCTCCTCTCTTCTCCTCCTTCTCCTCTCCTCTCCTCTCCCTTCTCCTCTCCTCTCTCTCTCTCTTCTTCTCTCCTCTCTTCCCTCTCTCCCTCCCTCTCCTCTCCCTTCTTCTCTCCTTCTCCTCCCCCTTCTCCTCTCCTTCTCCTCTCCCTTCTCCTCTCCCTCTCCCTCTCTCCCTCCCTCCTCTCTCTCCTCCCTCCTTCTCCTCTCCCTTCTCCTCTCCTCTCCCTCTCTCTCTCTCCCTCCTTCTCCTCTCCCTCTCCTCCTCTCCCTCCTCTCCCTTCTCCTCTCCCTTCTCCTCTCCCTCTCCTCTCCTCTCCCTTCTCCTCTCCCTTCTCCTCTCCTTCTCCTCTCCCTTCTCCTCTCCCTTCTCCTCTCCCTTCTCCTCTCCTTCTCCTCTCCCTCTCTCCTCTCCTTCTCCTCTCCCTCTCTTCTCTCTCCCTTCTTCTCTCCTTTCTCCTCTCCCTTCTTCTCTCCCTTCTTCTCTCTCCTTCTCCTCTCCTCCTCTCTCTCTTCTCCTCTCCCTTCTCCTCTCCCTCTCTCTCTCTCTCTCTCTCCTCTCCCTTCTCTCTCTCCCTTCTCTCTCTCTCTCTCTCTTCTCCTCTCCCTTCTCTCTCTCCTCTCCTTCTCCTTCCTTCTCCTCTCCCTTCTCCTCTCCCTTCTTTTCTCCTTCTCCTCTCCCTTCTCCTCTTCTCTCTCCTCTCCCTCTCCTCTCCCTTCTCCTCTCCCTTCTTCTCCCTTCTTCTCTCTCTTCTCCTCTTTCTCTCTCCCTTCTCCTCTCCCCTTCTCCTCTCCCTTCTTCTCCCTTCTCCTCTCCTTCTCCTCTCCCTTCTTCTCTCTCTCTCTTCTTCTCTCCTCTCTCCTCTCCTCTCCCTCTCTCCTCTCTCTCCTCTCCCTCTCCTCTCTCCTCTCCCTCTCTCCTCTCCCTTCTCCTCTCCCTCTCTCTCCTCTCCTTCTCCTCTCCCTTCTCCTCTCTCCTCTCCCTCTCTCTTCTCCCTCCTCTCTCTCTCCTCTCTTCTCCTCTCCTTCTCCCTCTCCCCTCTCCTCTCCCTTCCTCTCCCTCTCCTCTTCTCCTCTCCTCTCCCTTCTCTCTCCTTCTCTTCTCTCTCTCTCCTCTCCCTTCTCCTCTCCCTCTCCTCTCCCCCTCCTCCTCTCCCTCCCTCTCTCTCTCCTTCTCCTCTCCCCTCTCTCTCTCTCCCTTCTCTCTCTCTTCTCCTCTCCCTCTCTTCTCCTCTCCCTTCTCCTCTCCCTTCTCCTCTCTCCTCTCCCTCTTCTCTCCTCTCCCTTCTCCTCTCCCTCTCTTCTCTCCCTTCTCCTTCTCTCTCTCCTCTCTTCTTCTCTCCTCTTCTCTCCTTCTCCTCTCCCTTCTCTCTCCTCTTTCTCCTCTCTTCTCTCTCCCTTCTCCTCTCCCTTCTCTTCTCTCCTCTCTTTTCTCCTCTCCTTCTCCTCTCTCTCTCCTCTCTCCTCTCCCTTCTCCTCTCCCTTCTCCTCTCCCTCTCTCTCCCTTCTTCTCTCCTCTCCCTTCTCCTCTCCCTCTCTCTCTCTCTCCTTCTCCTCTCCCTCTCCTTCTCTCCTTCTCTCTCTCTTCTCCTCTCCTTTCTCCTCTCCCTTCTTCTCTCCTCTCCCTTCTTCTCTCCTCTCCCTTCTCTCTCCTCTCCCTTCTCTCCTTCTTCTCCTCTCCCTTCTCCTCTCCTCTCCCTTCTCCTCTCCCTCTCTCTCTCTCTCTCCTTCTCCTCTCCCTCTCTCTTCTCTCCTTCTCCTCTCCCTTCTCCTCTCCCTCTCTCTTCTCTCCCTTCTCCTCTCCCTTCTCCTCTCCCTCTCTTCTCCTCTCCCTTCTCCTCTCCTCTCCCTTCTTCTCTCCTCTCCCTCTCTCCTCTCCCTTCTCTCCCTCTCCCTCTCCTCTCCTCTCCCCCTCTCCTCTCCCCTTCTCCTCTCCTCTCCCTTCTCCTCTCCTCTCCCTTCTCTCTCCTCTCCCTTCTCTTCTCCTCCTCCTCTCCTCTCCCTTCTTCTCTCCCTCCTTCTTCTCTCTCTCCCTCTCCTCTCCCTTCTCTCTCCTTCTCCTCTCCTCTCCCTTCTTCTCTCCTCTCCCTTCTTCTCTCTCTCCCATCTCTTCTCTCCTCTCCTTCTCTTCTCCCTTCTCCTCCCTCTCTCTTCTCCTCTCCCTTCTCCTCTCCTCTCCCTTCTTCTCTCCTCTCTCCTCTCCCTCTCTCCTCTCCCTTCTCTCTCCTCTCCTCTCTCTCCCTTCTTCTCTCCTCTCCCTTCTTCTCTCTCTCCCATTCTCTCTCTCTCCATCTCCTCTCCTCTCCTTCTCCTCTCCTCTCCTCTCCTCTCCTTCTCCTTCTCTCTCCTCCCTCTCCTCTCTCCTTCTCTCTCCCTTCTCCTCTCCTTCTCCTCTCCCTCTCTCTCTCTCCCTTCTTCTCTCCCTCTCCCTCTCCTCTCCCTTCTTCTCTCCTCTCCCTTCTCCTCTCCCTTCTTCTCTCTCTCCCTTATCCTCTCCCTTCTCTCTCCTCTCCCTTCTCCTCTCCTCTCTCTTCTCTCCTCTCCTCTCCCTCTCTCCTCTCCTCTTCTCTCCTTCTCTCTCCTTCTCCTCTCCCTTCTCTCTTCTTTCTCCTCTCCTTCTCCTCTCCCTTCTCCTCTCCCTCTCTCTTCTCTCCTTCTCCTCTCCCCTTCTTCTCTATTCTCCTCTCCTCTCCTCTCCCTTCTCCTCTCCCTCTCCTCTCCCTTCTCCTCTCCCTTCTTCTCTCTCTCCTTCTCCTCTCCCTCTCTCTTCTCTCTCCCTCCTCTCTCTTCTCTCTCTTCTCCTCTCCTTTCTCCTCTCCCTCTCTTCTCTCCTCTCCCTTCTCTCTTCTTTCTCCTCTCCCTTCTCCTCTCCCTCTCCCTTCTCCTCTCTCTCTCTCTCTCCCTTCTCCTCTCCTCTCCTTTCTCCTCTCCCTTCTTCTCTCCTCTCCCTTCTCCTCTCCCTTCTCCTCTCCCTTCTCCTCTCCTCTCCCTTCTCCTCTCCTTCTCCTCCTCTCCTCTCCCTTCTCCTCTCCTCTCCCTTCTTCTCTCCTCTCCCTTCTCCTCTCTTCTCCCTTCTTCTCTCCTCTCCCTCCTTCTCCTCTCTCTCCCTCTCCTCTCCCTTCTCCTCTCCCTTCTTCTCTCCTCTCCCTTCTCCTCTCCCTCTCTCTCCTCCCTCCTTCTCCTCTCCCTTCTCCTCTCCCTCTCTCTCCTCCCTCCTTCTCCTCTCCCTCTTTCTCCTCTCTCTTCTCTCCCTTCTCCTCTCCCTCTCTCTTCTCTCCCTTCTCCTCTCCCTTCTCCTCTCCCTTCTTCTCCCTTATTCTCTTCTCTCCCTTCTTCTCTTCCTTCTCCTCTCCTTCTCTCCTTCTTTCTCCTCTCCCTTCTCCTCTCCCTCTCTCTCTCTCTCCTTCTTTCTCCTCTCCCTTCTTCTCTCTTCTCCCTTCTCCTCTCCTCTCCCTTCTCCTCTCCCTTATTCTCTCCCTTCTTCTCTCCTCTCCCTTCTCCTCTCCTCTCCCTTCTCCTCTCCATCTCTCTTCTCTCCCTTCTCCTCTCCCTCTCTCTTTCTCCTTCTCCTCTCCTCTCTCTTCTCTCCCTTCTCCTCTCCCTCTCTCTCCTCTCCCTTCTCCTCTCCTCCCTTTCTCCTCTCCCTCTCTCTCCTCTCCTTCTCCTCTCCATTCTTCTCTCCTCTCCCTTCTTCTCTCCTCTCCCTTCTCTCCTTCTTTCTCCTCTCCCTTCTCCTCTCCTCTCCCTTCTCCTCTCCCTCTCTCTTCTCTCCCTTCTCCTCTCCCTTCTCCTCTCCCTCTCTCTTCTCTCCCTTCTCCTCTCCCTCTCTCTCCTCTCCCTTCTCCTCTCATCTCCTTTCTCCTCTCCCTTCTTCTCTCCTCTCCCTTCTTCTCTCCTCTCCCTTCTCCTCTCCCTTCTTCTCCTCTCCCTCTCTCTCCTCTCCCTTCTCCTCTCCCTTCTTCTCCTCTCCCTCTCTCTCCTCTCCCTTCTCCTCTCCCTTCTTCTCTCCTCTCCCTTCTCCTCTCCCTCTCTCTCCTCTCCCTTCTCCTCTCTCTCCCTCTCCCTTCTTCTCTCCTCTCCCATCTCCTCTCCTCTCCCTTCTTCTCTCCTCTCCCTTCTTCTCTCCTCTCCCTTCTTCTCTCCTCTCCCTTCTCTCCCTCTCTCTCCTCTCCCTTCTTCTCCTCTCCCTTCTTCTCCTCTCCCTCTCTCTCCTCTCCCTCTCTCTCCTCTCCCTTCTCTAATTCTCTCCTCTCCCTTCTCCTCTCCTCTCCCTTCTTCTCTCCTCTCCCTTCTCCTCTCCCTCTCTCTCCTCTCCCTTCTCCTCTCCCTTCTCATCTCCTCTCCCTTCTTCTCTCCTCTCCCTTCTTCTCTCCTCTCCCTTCTCTCTTCTCCCTTCTTCTCTCCTCTCCCTCCTTATCTCCCTCTCTCTCCTCCCTCCTTCTCCTCTCCCTTCTTCTCTCCTCTCCCTCTCTCCTCTCCCTCTCTCTCCACCCTCCTTCTCCTCTCCCTTCTCCTCTCCTCTCCCTCTCTCTCCTCCCTCCTTCTCCTCTCCCTCTTTCTCCTCTCCCTTCTCCTCTCCCTCTTTCTCCTCTCTCTCTTTCTCCTCTCCCTTCTTCTCTCCTCTCCTTCTTCTCTCCCCCTCTCTCCTCTCCCTTCTTCTCTCCCCCATCTCTCCTCTCCTTCTCTTTCCCTCTCTCCTCTCCCTCTCTCCCCTTTCCTCTTATCCATGCTATCCCACCTCTCCCTCTTCCCTTCTCTCCCTCTCTCTCCTCTCCCTTCTCTCTCCTCTCCCTTCTCTCTCCCTCTCCTTTCTTCTCTCCCTCTCACCTCTCCCTTCTTCTCTCCTCTCCCTTCTCTCCCTCTTTCTCCTCTCCCTTCTCCTCTCCTCTCCCCTCTCCTCTCCCTTCTCTCTCCTCCCTCCTCCCTCTCTCCTCCCCTCTTTCTCCTCTCCCTTCTCCTCTCCTCTCCCTTCTTCTCTCCTCTCCCTCTCTCTCCTCCCTCCTTCTCCTCTCCCTCTTTCTCCTCTCCCTTCTCCTCTCCTCCTTCTTCTCTCCTCTCCCTCTCTCTCCTCCCTGCTTCTCCTCTCCCTCTTTCTCCTCTCCCTTCTCCTCTCCTCTCCCTTCTTCTCTCCCTCTCTCCCCACTCCTTCTCTCTCCCTTTCCTCTTCTCCACGCTATCCCTCCTCTCCCTCTTTCTCCTCTCCCTCTTTCTCCTCTCCCTTCTTCTCTCCTCTCCCTTCTTCCCTCCCTCTCTCCCCACTCCTTCTCTCTCCCTTTCCTCTTCTCCACGCTATCCCTCCTCTCCCTTCTCCTCTCCTCTCCCTTCTCCTCTCCCTCTCTCCCCACTCCTTCTCTCTCCCTTTCCTCTTCTCCACGCTCCACCCTCCTCTCCTTCTCTCTCCCTTCTCCTCTCCCTCTCTCTCCCCACTCCTTCTCTCTCCCTTTCCTCTTCTCCACGCTATCCCTCCTCTCCCTCTTTCTCCTCTCCCTTCTCCTCTCCCTCTTTCTCCTCTCCCTTCTCCTCTCTCTTTCTCCTCTCCCTTCTCCTCTCCCTCTTTCTCCTCTCCCTTCTCTTCTCCCTCTTTCTCCTCTCCTCTCCCTTCTTCTCTCCCTCTCTCTCCTCTCCTTCTCTCTTCCTCTCCCTCTCTCCCCACTCCTTCTCTCTCCCTTTCCTCTTCTCCACGCTATCCCTCCTCTCCCTCTTCCCTTCTCTCCATTTCTCTGCTCTCCTTTCCTCTCTCTTCTCCCTGTCTCTCCCTGTGATGCTGTGACATAAGGTCTGGTTCCTGGGTGCTGAGACACAAGGCCTGGTTACTGGGTCCACTAATATAATATACTTTAGGGTGTATTGACTCACTCATCAGTATTGCCAGGATCTCAGAGGATCTCAGTATTGAGATCCTGTGATATTTTGCCCTTAGTTTCTGAATCGCCTTAGTGTCTGAATCGCCTTAGTGTCTGAATCGCCTTAGTGTCTGAATCGTCTTAGTGTCTGAATCGTCTTAGTGCCTGAATCGTCTTAGTGCCTGAATCGTCTTAGTGCCTGAATCGTCTTAGTGCCTGAATCGTCTTAGTGTCTGAATCGCCTTAGTGTCTGAATCGTCTTAGTGTCTGAATCGAAGGTTTGAATATGCAGGTTTTGTCTGTAATTCTGTGATAATGATTTTTGACCAATGGGAACATTATTTTGTGTGATCACATTGGTGTGACTGTTCGCATCTGTCTCTCAACTGTCAATTACACGATAGATAAAATGTTCATTCTCACACTCTCTCTTTCCTCTTCCTCTCCTCTCGCTCTCAATTCAATTAATTCTCTCTCTCTCCTCCAGAGAGGTGGAAGGTGAGTTGGAGGTGGTGTGGGAGGCAGCGACCAGAGAGAACCAAAGAATTAGGGAGACCCTCCAGGACTCCAGCCCATCTCTCCCCTCCCTCAGCCCAGCCAGAGTGCACCATGGCAGGGGTCTGAGCGATGGACCCTCCCCCAGCTGGCTCTCCCACCCCCAGGATGAGGTGTTCTACCCCCGTCCGCACCCTGACAGCTCTGGCCCTCCTCCCTGCATCTCCTCTCCCCAGAGCGGCGGCCGGCCCGGCCTCCACCACAGCCCTATGTTCGAGTCTGACTCGGACCAGCACCAGAACCCCTCCTCAGATGAGAGCGAGAAGAACGGCATGGACTTCTATTCTTAGTGTCCTTTTTGTATTGGTCTTACAGAAGACAAGTAGCCTGGTCCCAGATCTGTTTTAGTAGCCTGTTTTAGTAGCCTGGTCCCAGATCTGTTTTAGTAGCCTGGTCCCAGATCTGTTTTAGTAGCCTGGTCCCAGATCTGTTTTAGTAGCCTGGTCCCAGATCTGTTTTAGTAGCCTGGTCCCAGATCTGTTTTAGTAGCCTGGTCCCAGATCTGTTTTAGTAGCCTGTTTTAGTAGCCTGGTCCCTGATCTGTTTTAGTAGCCTGGTCCCAGATCTGTTTTAGTAGCCTGGTCCCAGATCTGTTTTAGTAGCCTGTTTTAGTAGCCTGGTCCCTGATCTGTTTTAGTAGCCTGGTCCCAGATCTGTTTTAGTAGCCTGGTCCCAGATCTGTTTTAGTAGCCTGGTCCCAGATCTGTTTTAGTAGCCTGGTACCAGATCTGTTTTAGTAGCCTGGTCCCAGATCTGTTTTAGTAGCCTGGTCCCAGATCTGTTTTAGTAGCCTGGTCCCAGATCTGTTTAAGTAGCCTGGTACCAGATCTGTTTTAGTAGCCTGGTCCCAGATCTGTTTTAGTAGCCTGGTCCCAGATCTGTTTTAGTAGCCTGGTCCCAGATCTGTTTTAGTAGCCTGGTCCCAGATCTGTTTTAGTAGCCTGGTCCCAGATCTGTTTTAGTAGCCTGGTCCCTGATCTGTTTTAGTAGCCTGTTTTAGTAGCCTGGTCCCTGATCTGTTTTAGTAGCCTGGTCCCAGATCTGTTTTAGTAGCCTGGTCCCAGATCTGTTTTAGTAGCCTGGTACCAGATCTGTTTTAGTAGCCTGGTCCCAGATCTGTTTTAGTAGCCTGGTCCCAGATCTGTTTTAGTAGCCTGGTCCCAGATCTGTTTTAGTAGCCTGGTCCCAGATCTGTTTTAGTAGCCTGGTCCCTGATCTGTTTTAGTAGCCTGTTTTAGTAGCCTGGTCCCTGATCTGTTTTAGTAGCCTGGTCCCAGATCTGTTTTAGTAGCCTGGTCCCAGATCTGTTTTAGTAGCCTGGTCCCAGATCTGTTTTAGTAGCCTGTTTTAGTAGCCTGGTCCCAGATCTGTTTCTGCTCTTGCTAACTCCATTGTTCATTGTCAAGCCAAACATGACATGACAATTCCATAAAGAGTTGGCAGGAGAGTAGAACCACCCTGACACCAGGCTAGAAGACCAGGTCTGTAATGGTCAGACTAGAACCACCCTGACACCAGGCTAGAAGACCAGGTCTTTATTGGTCAGACTAGAACCACCCTGACACCAGGCTAGAAGACCAGGTCTGTATTGGTCAGACTAGAACCACCCTGACACCAGGCTAGAAGACCAGGTCTGTACTGGTCAGACTAGAACCACCCTGACACCAGGCTAGAAGACCAGGTCTGTTTTGGTCAGACTAGAACCACCCTGACACCAGGCTAGAAGACCAGGTCTGTTTTGGTCAGACTAGAACCACCCTGACACCAGGCTAGGAGACCAGGTCTGTATTGGTCAGACTAGAACCACCCTGACACCAGGTCTGTATTGGTCAGACTAGAACCACCCTGATACCAGGTCTGTATTGGTCAGAGTAGAACCACCCTGACACCAGGTCTGTTTTGGTCAGACTAGACCCACCCTGACACCAGGCTAGAAGACCAGGTCTGTTTTGGTCAGGCTAGAACCACCCTGACACCAGGCTAGATGACCAGGTCTGTTTTGGTCAGACTAGAACCACCCTGACACCAGGCTAGAAGACCAGGTCTGTATTGGTCAGACTAGAACCACCCTGACACCAGGCTAGAAGACCAGGTCTGTATTGGTCAGACTAGAACCACCCTGACACCAGGCTAGGAGACCAGGTCTGTATTGGTCAGACTAGAACCACCCTGACACCAGGTCTGTATTGGTCAGACTAGAACCACCCTGACACCAGGTCTGTATTGGTCAGGCTAGAACCACCCTGACACCAGGCTAGAGACCAGGTCTGTATTGGTCAGACTAGAACCACCCTGACACAAGGCTAGAAGACCAGGTCTGTTTTGGTCAGGCTAGAACCACCCTGACACCGGGCTAGATGACCAGGTCTGTTTTGGTCAGACTAGAACCACCCTGACACCAGGCTAGAAGACCAGGTCTGTATTGGTCAGAGTAGAACCACCCTGACACCAGGCTAGAAGACCAGGTCTGTATTGGTCAGACTAGAACCACCCTGACACCAGGCTAGGAGACCAGGTCTGTATTGGTCAGACTAGAACCACCCTGACACCAGGCTAGGTATTGGTCAGACCAGGTCTGACACCAGGCTAGAAGACCAGGTCTGTATTGGTCAGACTAGAACCACCCTGACACCAGGCTAGAAGACCAGGTCTGTTTTGGTCAGACTAGAACCACCCTGACACCAGGCTAGAAGACCAGGTCTGTATTGGTCAGACTAGAACCACCCTGACACCAGGCTAGGAGACCAGGTCTGTATTGGTCAGACTAGAACCACCCTGACACCAGGCTAGAAGACCAGGTCTGTATTGGTCAGACTAGAACCACCCTGACACCAGGTCTGTTTTGGTCAGACTAGAACCACCCTGATACCAGGTCTGTTTTGGTCAGACTAGAACCACCCTGACACCAGGCCACCCTGAGGCTAGAAGACCAGGTCTGTATTGGTCAGACTAGAACCACCCTGACACCAGGCTAGAAGACCAGGTCTGTATTGGTCAGATTGGTCTAGAACCACCCTGACACCAGGCTAGAAGACCAGGTCTGTATTGGTCAGACTAGAACCACCCTGACACCAGGCTAGAAGACCAGGTCTGTATTGGTCAGACTAGAACCACCCTGACACCAGGCTAGAAGACCACCCTGGGTCTGTATTGGTCAGACTAGAACCACCCTGACACCAGGCTAGAAGACCAGGTCTGTATTGGTCAGACTAGAACCACCCTGACACCAGGCTAGAAGACCAGGTCTGTATTGGTCAGACTAGAACCACCCTGACACCAGGCTAGAAGACCAGGTCTGTATTGGTCAGACTAGAACCACCCTGACACCAGGCTAGAAGACCAGGTCTGTATTGGTCAGACTAGAACCACCCTGACACCAGGCTAGAAGACCAGGTCTGTTTTGGTCAGACTAGAACCACCCTGACACCAGGCTAGAAGACCAGGTCTGTATTGGTCAGAGTAGAACCACCCTGACACCAGGCTAGAAGACCAGGTCTGTATTGGTCAGACTAGAACCACCCTGACACCAGGCTAGAAGACCAGGTCTGTATTGGTCAGACTAGAACCACCCTGACACCAGGCTAGAAGACCAGGTCTGTTTTGGTCAGACTAGAACCACCCTGACACCAGGCTAGAAGACCAGGTCTGTTTTGGTCAGACTAGAACCACCCTGACACCAGGCTGTTTTGGTCAGACTAGACCAGGTCTGTTTTGGTCAGACTAGAACCACCCTGACACCAGGCTAGAAGACCAGGTCTGTTTTGGTCAGACTAGAACCACCCTGACACCAGGCTAGAAGACCAGGTCTGTTTTGGTCAGACTAGAACCACCCTGACACCAGGCTAGAAGACCAGGTCTGTTTTGGTCAGACTAGAACCACCCTGACACCAGGCTAGAAGACCAGGTCTGTTTTGGTCAGACTAGAACCACCCTGACACCAGGCTAGAAGACCAGGTCTGTATTGGTCAGACTAGAACCACCCTGACACCAGGCTAGAAGACCAGGTCTGTTTTGGTCAGACTGTTCAGACATTTACCAAGGCATTAATTAACTTGATTTACACAGTTAAAAACTAAGTAGTTTATTTACAAAAGCTCTATTTTGAATGTTGTATTGATCTTTGTGTTATTGATTAGATTTGATACGTATGACTGACTATGTGTCTCAATCAAACTGTTTTACTGTGCGTCTATTAGCCAATTTATCTTTAAAAACATTCTATTGAAATAACAATCAGCTTCATTTGTGTTACAGTGATGATTGTATGTCACCATCTAGCTAACCATTTGTGTTACAGTGATGATTGTATGTCACCATCTAGCTAACCATTTGTGTTACAGTGATGATTGTATGTCACCATCTAGCTAACCATTTGTGTTACAGTGATGATTGTATGTCACCATCTAGCTAACCATTTGTGTTACAGTGATGATTGTATGTCACCATCTAGCTCTTTACAAATACATGTCTTCTGTTCACCACTGTCCTCTTGTTCATCCATTTAACCACAATTACCAGGGCTGTGTCCCAAATGACCCCCTAGTCCCTAGGTAGTTAACTACGACCAGACTCACAATTACCAGGGCTGTGTCCCAAATGACCCCCTAGTCCCTAGGTAGTTAACTACGACCAGGACTCATAGTGAATAGGGTACCCTAGGTAGTTAACTACGACCAGACTCACAACTACCAGGGCTGTGTCCCAAATGACCCCCTAGTCCCTAGGTAGTTAACTACGACCAGGACTCACAATTACCAGGGCTGTGTCCCAAATGACCCCCATCTAGTCCCTAGGTAGTTAACTACGACCAGGACTCACAATTACCAGGGCTGTGTCCCAAATGACCCCCTAGTCCCTAGGTAGTTAACTATTGACCAGGACTCACAATTACCAGGGCTGTTTCCCAAATGACCCCTAGTCCCTAGGTAGTTAACTGACGACCAGACTCACAATTACCAGGGCTGTGTCCCAAATGACCCCCTCGTCCCTAGGTAGTTAACTACGACCAGACTCACAACTACCAGGGCTGTGTCCCAAATGACCCCCTAGTCCCTGGGGTAGTTAACTACGACCAGACTCACAATTACCAGGGCTGTGTCCCAAATGACCCCCTAGTCCCTAGGTAGTTAACTACGACCAGACTCACAATTACCAGGCGTGTGTCCCAAATGACCCCCTAGTCCCTAGGTAGTTAACTACGACCAGACTCACAATTACCAGGGCTGTGTCCCAAATGACCCCCTAGTCCCTAGGTAGTTAACTACGACCAGACTCACAACTACCAGGGCTGTGTCCCAAATGACCCCCTAGTCCCTGGGTAGTTAACTACGACCAGACTCACAACTACCAGGGCTGTGTCCCAAATGACCCCCTAGTCCCTGGGTAGTTAACTACGACCAGACTCACAACTACCAGGGCTGTGTCCCAAATGACCCCCTCGTCCCTAGGTAGTTAACTACGACCAGGACTCATAGTGAATAGGGTACCCTAGGTAGTTAACTACGACCAGGACTCACAATTACCAGGGCTGTGTCCCAAATGACCCCCTAGTCCCTAGGTAGTTAACTACGACCAGACTCACAATTACCAGGGCTGTGTCCCAAATGACCCCCTAGTCCCTAGGTAGTTAACTACGACCAGACTCACAATTACCAGGGCTGTGTCCCAAATGACCCCCTAGTCCCTAGGTAGTTAACTACGACCAGACTCACAATTACCAGGGCTGTGTCCCAAATGACCCCCTAGTCCCTAGGTAGTTAACTACGACCAGGACTCATAGTGAATAGGGTACCCTAGGTAGTTAACTACGACCAGGACTCATAGTGAATTAGGGTACCCTAGGTAGTTAACTACGACCAGGACCCATAGTGAATAGGGTACCCTAGGTAGTTAACTACGACCAGGACTCATAGTGAATAGGGTACCCTAGGTAGTTAACTACGACCAGGACCCATAGTGAATTAGGGATCCCTAGGTAGTTAACTACGACCAGGACCCATAGTGAATTAGGGATCCCTAGGTAGTTAACTACGACCAGGACCCATAGTGAATAGGGTACCCTAGGTAGTTAACTACGACCAGGACCCATAGTGAATAGGGTACCCTAGGTAGTTAACTACGACCAGGACCCATAGTGAATAGGGTACCCTAGGTAGTTAACTACGACCAGGACCCATAGTGAATAGGGTACCCTAGGTAGTTAACTACGAACAGGACCCATAATAAATAGGGTACCCTAGGTAGTTAACTACGACCTGGACCCATAGTGAATAGAGTGCCATTTGAGACAGTCCAGATTAGAGGTCGGGCGATTAATTGGGGCCGATCTCAAGTTTTCAATACAATCGGCATTATGGCCGATTACATTGCAAACCACGAGGAGACTGCGTGGCAGGCTGACTACCTGTTACTCCACGAGGAGACTGCGTGGCAGGCTGACTACCTGTTACTCCACGAGGAGACTGCGTGGCAGGCTGACTACCTGTTACTCCACGAGGAGACTGCGTGGCAGGCTGACTACCTGTTACTCCACGAGGAGACTGCGTGGCAGGCTGACTACCTGTTACTCCACGAGGAGACTGCGTGGCAGGCTGACTACCTGTTACGCGAGTGCAGCAAGGAGCCAAGGTGAGTTGCTAGCTAGCATTAAACTTATCTTATAAAAAATAGTCAATCTTAACATAATCACTAGTTAACCACACATGGTTGATGATATTACTAGTTTAACTAGCTCGTCATGCGTTGTATATAATCCATGCGGTGCCTGTTAATTTATCATCGAATCACAGCCTACTTCTCCAAATGGGGGGTGATTTAACAAAAGCACAGTCGTTGCACCAATGAACCTAACCATAAACATCAATGCCTTTCTTAAAATCAATACACAAGTACATTTTTTTAAACCTGCATATTTAGTTAAAATAAATTCATACTAGCTGGCAATATTAACTAGGAACATTGTGTTGCTTCTCTTGCTTTCAGGGCAAGCAGAGTCAGGGTAAATGTAGCAGTTTGGGCTCGTTGTGAAATGTGTGAAGATAATTTCTTCCTAACAAAGACCTGTATCTTACAAATCTTTAGAAATGGGCTGAGTGTATTAATTGAATTGGGTAATAAAATATAGGAATTTAATTCCTCTAACAATTGGTCCTTCGAATGCCATTCAACCGGGTAAGGTTGGGCAGGCTCGGTGCTCAAGAACTCCAGTGCGCCTGCACGGTCCGGTCTATCCTGTACCACCTCCACACCCCAGCCCTCCGGTGGCAGCTCCCCGCACCAGGCTTCCTGTGCGTGTTCTCGGTCCAGTACCACCAGTGCCAGCACCACGCATCAGGCCTACAGTGCGTCTCGCCTCTCCAGCGCTGCCGGAGTCTCCTGCCTATCTAGCGCTGTCAGAGCTTTCCTCATCTCCAGCGCAGCCGGAGTCTCCCGCCTGTTCAGCGCTGCCAGAGCCTTCCTCCTCTACAGCGCTGCTGGAGTCTCCTGCCTGTTCAGCGCAGCCAGAGCTGCCAGCCTGCATGGAGCAGCCAGAGCTGTCAGTCTGCATGAAGCAGCCAGAGATGCCAGTCTGCATGGAGCAGCCAGAGCTGCCAGTTTGCATGGAGCTGTCAGTCTGCATGAAGCAGCCAGAGATGTCAGTCTGCAAGGAGCTGCCAGTCTGCAAGGAGCTGCCAGTCTGCAAGGAGCTGCCAGTCTGCAAGGAGCTGCCAGTCTGCACGGAGCTGCCAGTCTGAACGGAGCTGCCAGTCTGCACGGAGCTGCCAGTCTGCATGGAGCTGCCAGTCTGTAAGGAGCTGCCAGTCTGCACGGAGCTGCCAGTCTGTAAGCAGCCGCCAGAGCTGTCAGCCTATATGGAGCAGCCAGAGCCGCCAGTCAGCATGGAGCAGCCAGATCCGCCAGTCTGCATGGCCAGTCAGCCAGACTCTTCCAGATCTGCCAATCAGCCAGACTCTTCCAGATCTGCCAGTCAGCCAGACTCTTCCAGATCTGCCAGTCAGCCAGACTCTTCCAGATCTGCCAGTCAGCCAGACTCTTCCAGATCTGCCAGTCAGCCAGACTCTTCCAGATCCGCCAGTCAGCCGGGATCTGCCAGAACTGCCAGTCGGCCAGGATCCGCCAGTCGGCCAGGATCCGCCAGTCGGCCAGGATCCGCCAGTCAGCCAGGATCCGCCAGTCAGCCAGGATCTGCCAGTCAGCCAGGATCTGCCGAAACCACCAGCCAGCCAGGATCTGGTAGATCCATCAACCTGCCTGAGCTTCCTCTCACTCCTGAGCTTCCTCTCACTCCCGAGCTTCCTCTCACTCCCGAGCTTCCTCTCACTCCCGAGCTTCCTCTCAGTCCCGAGCTTCCCCTCAGTCCCGAGCTTCCCCTCAGTCCCGAGCTTCCCCTCAGTCCCGAGCTTCCCCTCAGTCCCGAGCTACCCCTCAGTCCTGAGCTACCTCAATCCGGAGCTGCCCCTCAGTCCAGTGGGGCCCGTTGTTAGGTTTCCTAGGCCAAGGTTAGCGGCGAGGGTCGCCACTCAAGGGACGCTAAGGAGGTGGACTAAGACAATTATGGAGTGGGGTCCACGTCCAGCGCCAGAGCCGCCACCGCGGACAGATGCCCACCCAGACCCTCCCCTATAGGTTTAGGTTGTGCGTTCGGAGTCCGCACCTTGGGGGGGGGGGGTTCTGTCATGGTCTGACCATTGTTCGTATGTGTTTTCCTTGTTTTAGTGTTGGTCAGGACGTGAGCTGGGTGGGAATTCTATGTTGTGTGTCTGGTTTGTCTATTTCTATGTTTGGCCTGATATGGTTCTCAATCAGAGGCAGGTGTTAGTCATTGTCTCTGATTGGGAACCATATTTAGGTAGCCTGTTTTGTGTTGGGTTTTGTGGGTGATTGTCTTTAGTGTCCTTGTTCCTGTCTCTGTGTTAGTTTACACAAGTATAGGCTGTTTCGGTTTTCGTTACGTTCATTACGTTCTTTGTTTTGTAGTGTTTATAATTGATTTGTGTTTTACGTTTGTTTATTAAACATGGATCGAAATCTACATGCTGCATTTTGGTCCGACTCTCCTTCACCACAAGAGAACCGTTACAACACTGGGTTATTTATAACCCTGGCAGGTTCGAGATAACCTGGGGTAAGTGCACACCATAAATAAACTAGCTTAATAGATCTATTCCAAACAGATCCAATGGGTTGTGTATGACCGACATACACTGGGTTTTGTATATACACTGGCAGGTTCGCAACAACCTGGGGTTAAGTGCACTACCATAAATAAACTAGCTTAATAGATCCAGGCGCCTTGAAGCCAGAGGGGTTATTAAGACGGGACAGGCAGTCCAAATGAGGAGGAGAGCTAAGCCAAAATCTAGAGGAATGGGATAAAAGCCAAATCTATAGACAAGAGGTTCCAGGAGAGAGGGTAGCCTAATATAGCGAAGTCGAGAGTCAACGCTATAGACAACGTTTCCAAAAGGAAAAAACAAAGGAGAGAACTAGGTAAGGGTAAACAACACATGCATAGAACATAGAAATACATACACATAGATAGTAAGTAGGAACATAGCTAATTGGACCGGCAAGGATTTATTAAACATGGGTAGTAGATCCTCAGAGGAGGTCCCGAAATTAACAGGAGATGAGAAATATATGCAGGAAGATATTTTAGCCAGACATGGAGGAGTAAGTACGAATTAATGAGAAATATATGCAGGAAGATGATAAGAGGAACCTATTTTAGCCAGACATGGAGGAGGAAGTACGAGTTAACGGGAGATGAGAAATATATGCAGGAAGATGATAAGAGGAACCTATTTTAGCCAGACATGGAGGAGGAAGTACGAATTTGATGGACGTTTAAATAAAGTAAACTGGAATCAATGATAGAACAAACAACTATAACTATATAGTTATAACTATAACTATAACTACAACTATAACATTTTCCGTCAAGATAGAACTGCCAAAGGGAGAGGAGTTGCAGTCTACTGCAGAGATAGCCTGCAAAGTAATGTCATACTTTCCAGGTCCATACCCAAACAGTTCGAACTACTAATTTTGAAAATTACTCTCTCCAGAAATAAGTCTCTCACTGTTGCCGCCTGCTACCGACCCCCCTCAGCTCCCAGCTGTGCCCTGGACACCATTTGTGAATTGATCGCCCCCCATCTTCAGAGTTTGTTCTGTTAGGTGGCCTAAACTGGGATATGCTTAACACCCCGGCAGTCCTACAATCTAAGCTAGATGCCCTCAATCTCACACAAATCATCAAGGAACCCACCAGGTACAACCCTAAATCTGTAAACAAGGGCACCCTCATAGACGTCATCCTGACCAACTGGCCCTCCAAATACACCTCCGCTGTCTTCAACCAGGATCTCA
This sequence comes from Oncorhynchus tshawytscha, assembly GCF_018296145.1. Classification (NCBI taxonomy): domain Eukaryota; kingdom Metazoa; phylum Chordata; class Actinopteri; order Salmoniformes; family Salmonidae; genus Oncorhynchus; species Oncorhynchus tshawytscha. The sequence goes on along the minus strand of NW_024609404.1, from coordinate 138,148 downwards.
GCAATCACTGCCTCATTGCCTGTATCCGCTATGGAGCCGCAGTCAAACGACCACCCCTCATCACTGTCAAACGATCCCTAAAACACTTCTGTGAGCAGGCCTTTCTAATCGACCTGGCCCGGGTATCCTGGAAGGACATTGACCTCATCCCGTCAGTTGAGGATGCCTGGTCATTCTTTAAAAGTAACTTCCTCACCATTTTAGATAAGCATGCTCCATTCAAAAAATGCAGAACTAAGAACAAATATAGCCCTTGGTTCACTCCAAACCTGACTGCCCTCAACCAGCACAAAAACATCCTGTGGCGGACTGCAATAGCATCAAATAGTCCCCGCGATATGCAACTGTTCAGGGAAGTCAGGAACCAATACACGCAGTCAGTCAGGAAAGCTAAGGCCAGATTCTTCAGGCAGAAATTTGCATCCTGTAGCTCCAACTCCAAAAAGTTCTGGGACACTGTGAAGTCCATGGAGAACAAGAGCACCTCCTCCCAGCTGCCCACTGCACTGAGGCTAGGTAACACGGTCACCACCGATAAATCCATGATTATGATAATACGATTATCGAAAACTTCAACAAGCATTTCTCAACGGCTGGCCATGCCTTCCGCCTGGTGTCGTGGAAAATTGGTTCAAATATGATGCACTCAAGAACTCTGTGAAATTCAATAGGCTTTTAATAACAAGATATCGCCAGCCGGAGTGGTCCGCGGAACACACACTTTTTCAGAGCACTCGCTCTGACTTTATACACACACAATACATGAATCCTACTCTGTGCATCCTGCTTGTTCAGCCCAATAACGCCCCCATCTGCTTTCCATTAGATCCTAATGGTGACAAGACCCTTGCTTTGATCTAAAGATAATATACATTCCTCTATGCTATAGGCTTTGATCCTGTAGCTAGCTCCATCTATTCCTTTGTCGGATTCGGATCAATAGACTGTGTGTCTCCTCTAGTTTTAGTGTGTCCAGCTGTCCTGGCGCCCATGTGTCGCCTCCTCTTCATATGGTTGTCTAAGATCAACAAACTTATGTGTCTCCCCTGTCATGTGATTGATGTCTATAATCCATCAGTTGGTCATTTGGCTGACCCCCTCCTTTGTATATCCCTCTGAGCTTTGTATGTCCAGCTATTCTAGGCGTCTATGTGTCTGCATTTTTAGTGTTTCCAGCTGTCCCATACTCTCATGCCTTACTCTGGCTTCCTGTCCTATACAATAGATAATGTATTTTACCAGAATGGGAAATGTACCCTATAAGTGTACAATATTTATTATCTTCCATATATGTACCTAATTTCTCCCAAACTGGCTACTCCAACCTCGGCCAACAGCTCCACCCCGCCCCCGCAGCTACTCGCCCAAGCCTCTCCAGGTTCTCCTTTACCCAAATCCAGATAGCAGATGTTCTGAAAGAGCTGCAAAACCTGGACCCGTACAAATCAGCTGGGCTTGACAATCTGGACCCTCTATTTCTGAAACTATCCGCCGCCATTGTCGCAACCCCTATTACCAGCCTGTTCAACCTCTCTTTCATATCGTCTGAGATCCCCAAGGATTGGAAAGCTGCCGCAGTCATGCCCCTCTTCAAAGGGGGAGACACCCTGGACCCAAACTGTTACAGACCTATATCCATCCTGCCCTGCCTATCTAAGGTCTTCGAAAGCCAAGTCAACAAACAGGTCACTGACCATCTCGAATCCTACTGTACCTTCTCCGCTGTGCAAACTGGTTTCCGAGCCGGTTACGGGTGCACCTCAGCCACGCTCAAGGTACTAAACGATATCATAACCGCCATCGATAAAAGACAGTACTGTCTTCATCAACCTTGCCAAGGCTTTCAACTCTGTCAATCACCATATTCTTATCAGCAGACTCAGTAGCCTCGGTTTTTCGGATGACTGCCTTGCCTGGTTCACCAACTACTTTGCAGACAGAGTTCAGTGTGTCAAATCGGAGGGCATGCTGTCCGGTCCTCTGGCAGTCTCTATGGGGGTGCCTGTATATATCAATGATGTTGCTCTTGCTGCGGACGATTCTCTGATCCACCTCTATGCAGACGACACCATTCTATATACTTCCGGCCCGTCCTTGGACACTGTGCTATCTAACCTCCAAACGAGCTTCAATGCCATGCAACACTCCTTCCGTGGCCTCCAAATGCTCTTAAACGCTAGTAAAACCAAATGCATGCTTTTCAACCGTTCGCTGCCTGCACCCGCACGCCTGACCAGCATCACCACCCTAGATGGTTCCGACCTTGAATATGTGGACATCTATAAGTACCTAGGTGTCTGGCTAGACTGTAAACTCTCCTTCCAGACTCATATCAAACATCTCCAATCGAAAATCAAATCAAGAGTCGGCTTTCTATTCCGCAACAAAGCCTCCTTCACTCACGCCGCCAAACTTACCCTAGTAAAACTGACTATCCTACCGATCCTCGACTTCGGCGATGTCATCTACAAAATTGCTTCCAACACTCTACTCAGCAAACTGGATGCAGTTTATCACAGTGCCATCCGTTTTGTCACTAAAGTACCTTATACCACCCACCACTGCGACTTGTATGCTCTAGTCGGCTGACCCTCGCTACATATTCGTCGCCAGACCCACTGGCTCCAGGTCATCTACAAGTCCATGCTAGGTAAAGCTCCGCCTTCTCAGTTCACTGGTCACGATGGCAACACCCATCCGTAGCACGCGCTCCAGCAGGTGTATCTCACTGATCATCCCTAAAGCCAACACCTCATTTGGCCGCCTTTCGTTCCAGTTCTCTGCTGCCTGTGACTGGAACGAATTGCAAAAATCGCTGAAGTTGGAGACTTTTATCTCCCTCACCAACTTCAAACATCTGCTATCTGAGCAGCTAACTGATCGCTGCAGCTGTACATAGTCTATCGGTAAATAGCCCACCCATTTTTACCTACCTCATCACCATACTGTTTTTATTTATTTACTTTTCTGCTCTTTTGCACACCAATATCTCTACCTGTACATGACCATCTGATCATTTATCACTCCAGTGTTAATCTGCAAAATTGTAATTATTCGCCTACCTCCTCATGCCTTTTGCACACAATGTATATAGACTCCCCTTTTTTTCTACTGTGTTATTGACTTGTTAATTGACTTGTTAATTGTTTACTCCATGTATAACTCCATGTGTAACTCTGTGTTGTCTGTTCACACTGCTATGCTTTATTTTGGCCAGGTCGCAGTTGCAAATGAGAACTTGTTCTCAACTAGCCTACCTGGTTAAATAAAGGTGAAATAAAAAATAAATAGAATTAGTGGAGACAAGGCAGATAAACAACAGGCAGAGGGGCTAACAACAGAGAGTGATAACTCCCAAAGCTCCTCTGGAGGTCTCTCATAAACCTAACCCTGGTAGATCAGGCGTGGAGAGAATTTTTTTATTTATTTTAACCTTTATTTACCCAGGCAAGTCAGATAAAGAACAAATTCTTATTTTCAATGACGGCCACGGAACAGTGGGTTTAACTGCCTGTTCAGGGGCAGAACGACAGATTTTGTACCTTGTCAGCTCGGGGATTTGAACTTGCAACCTTCCGGTTACTAGTCCAACGCTCTAACCACTAGGCTCCGCTGCCTCCCGATGATGGGGTCGTGGTGGTGAGACGACGGCAGCCAGGGCTTCGGAAGCAAGAAAAAGAGTAAAGGCTGAGAAAGGAGAAGAGGTCAATCAATATCCCCTAATTGCCTTACTGAACCCACGGGCGGGGGAAGAAGGACAGGAATCCATTTTAGAAGATTATAGGGTCAGTCAAGAGAAAGATGAGTTCTTAATGGCAGTGATAGAGCAACGGTAGGTAGAAACAGAAAGGAAGAGAGAAAGAGGGGGCTAAAATGTTACAATTGTAATAAAAACTGACATTTCGCTAGGGAATGCGAGGCTCCATGTGGATATTGTAAAACAAAAAAAGGACATCAGCGCCGCGATTGAAACTCCAGGGAAAGATGAGTAAAAAGGGAAAGGAAGATGGCGCCAAAGTCTGACTCAGACAAAGACGACGATGAACCCTGAATAGAAGCTGAATAGAAGCTGATACCGCTAAAATGGTCAGGAAGGATTTAAATTAGGACTATTTTCTGGGAATTCTCGGTGCTGGAGTTGGCGACTACAGACAATTATAATAACATCGTTATTGGCGGGGAAAGTCCAGTATTTCAGCGTTGGTGGTTCAGCGGTAAAGTTTTTGGCTACAACGCGGGAGACTGAGGTTCGGACACCGATAGACTAAAATTGATTTTAGATTGTAATTCAACTATTTGTATGTTTTGCCTGGAAAAATACAGTCGCTAGTGTTTGTATAAGATATGAACTGAAAGTTTTAATAGGTTGTTTAGGTTGAATTGAGAGAATAATTCATTCAAAATAATGGCGAGGCAATTTCGATGTAATACGTTGTGTTGCCCAAAATGATGGAATAATATATTGAGACGGGAGTCGTATTTAAATAATTATATCATAGAAGAGAAAGTTACCTAAACCTGATGAATTCTAAGCAATAACGGAGAAATACGATAAAGTTTTGTGCAATCAGGATTTTAAATTTCTAATGAATCGACTGACATACGATATACATTTTGCGAAGTACATGGTACGTTTACATTTTGGAGTATAGAAAGTTGGGAAGTTCGGATGGTTTTACTTTTTCGATAGAATTTAATGATGGTGTTGCAGTAGAAGAGAAGGTCAATTGAAGGGTAAACTGTTTTATTCACAAACACAACAACTCCCTATCTACTTTTCAACTCTGAGAAGAGAAGAGGTTTTGAAACGTTGAATTCAGAAGTATAAAATCTACATTCAGTTTAGAGTGACACGAATACATCACACAGTAGGCAGTATAAGATGAACCGTGTCCCCAGGTTCAACTGGCAGCTGGTGGATGAGATAGAAGACAACAAGGGACAAATATGTCTTTTAACTTGTCAAATACAATTTAAACCTTAGACATAGATTATATACAAGTGCTTGAACAGCGCAAACATGAGGGATTTTTAACAATGTCGAGGACAAATAAAAAGCAAAAAAATATGAGATAATTTTGGTCTCTTAAATTCTCTCTAGTCATGTACAAGAACAGCATATTGTCAGCATCTCCAATGGCGCCCCGTTCCCCAGGGCATAGGGTGTGATTTGAGATGGTGCCCCGTTCCCTAGGGCATAGGGTGTGATTTGAGATGGTGCCCCGTTCCCTAGGGCATAGGGTGTGATTTGAGATGGTGCCCCGTTCCCTAGGGCATAGGGTGTGATTTGAGATGGCGCCCGTTCCCTAGGGCATAGGGTGTGATTTCAGATGGCACCTCCTTCCCTAGGGCATAGGGTGTGATATGAGATGGCGCCCGTTCCCTAGGGCATAGGGTGTGATTTCAGATGGCGCCCCGTTCCCTAGGACATAGGGTGTGATTTGAGATGGCGCCCGTTCCCTAGGGCATAGGGTGTGATTTGAGATGGCGCCCGTTCCCTAGGACATAGGGTGTGATTTGAGACACAGACCAATGGCTCCCCGTTCCCTAGGGCATAGGGTGTGATTTGAGATGGCGCCCCGTTCCCTCGGGCATAGGGTGTGATTTGAGAAGCAGACCAATGGCGCCCCGTTCCCCAGGGCATAGGGTGTGATTTGAGAAGCAGACCAATGGCGCCCCGTTCCCCAGGGCATAGGGTGTGATTTGAGATGCAGACCAATGGCGCCCCCCCTGTTGTGATTTGAGATGCCCCCCGTTCCCTAGGGCATAGGGTGTGATTTGAGATGCAGACCAATGGCGCCCCGTTCCCTAGGGCATAGGGTGTGATTTGAGATGGCGCCCCGTTCCCTAGGGCATAGGGTGTGATTTGAGATGGCGCCCCGTTCCCTAGGGCATAGGGTGTGATTTCAGATGGCGCCCGTTCCCTAGGGCATAGGGTGTGATTTCAGATGGCGCCTCGTTCCCTAGGGCATAGGGTGTGATTTGAGATGCAAACCAATGGCGCCCCGTTCCCTAGGGCATAGGGTGTGATTTGAGATACAGACCAATGGCGCCCCGTTCCCCTGGGCATAGGGTGTGATTTGAGATGGCGCCCCGTTACCTAGGGCATAGGGTGTGATTGAGACACAGACCAAAGAGACCATAGGGTGTGAGTTGAGATGCAGCCATTGACCTCCTACATCTAGTCAATTAGTTCATTATGACACAGTACAGAACATTCATTATGACACAGTACAGAACATTCATTATGACACAGTACAGAACATTCATTATGAGACAGTACAGAACATTCATTATGACACAGTACAGAACATTCATTATGACACAGTACAGAACATTCATTATGACACAGTACAGAACATTCATTATGACACAGTACAGAACATTCATTATGACACAGTACAGAACATTCATTATGACACAGTACAGAACATTCATTATGAGACAGTACAGAACATTCATTATGAGACAGTACAGTAGCTTCATTTCTAAAGCTGTGTCTCAATTGGCACCCTATTCCCTAAGTAGTGCACTACTTTTGACTAGGGCCTATGGGGTAGTGCACCACATAAGGAAAAGGGTACCATTTGGGATGCACTGAAAGACATTTGTCCACATCAGTCAGTTCAGGCTGTTTATTATCTTCCTCTATTCGTTTTTCTCAGGAGGAACGACCTCCATCAGCAGCTGGAGGTGCATGGTGATTGGCCCTGCAGGGGAGGTGAGAGGTTAAAGGTCAGATTGGACCAATCAGGCTAATTAAAAGGTGAATAATAAATAAATCAACTTTAATAAAAGGTTAATAAAGATGACATCAGCCCAATCACAGCATGATCTATAGGCTCTGTTGCCTTCTGAGTTTGGCTCCACAATGACTGGAATTCTCTAAAGGGGAAGAACTCCACTACCGCTCACTGAGGAATAAAGCATTTTGATGCATAAAGACCCAAGTTGCAGAAGATAATAGTGTCCGCTTCCCAAATGGCACCCTATCCCCTATATTATAGTGCACTACCTTTCACCAGGGCCCATAGGGTAGTGCACTACACAGGGAATAAGGGGCCATTTTGGGACACAAGCCAGTGTTGTCTTCTAGTGCACTACAAAGGGAATAGGCGGCCATTTTGGGATAAAGGCTCTCTCTCAACACTCGAGTGTCAACAACTCTGAGCAGTGGGTAGTTACTCACTCATGACCCTGCGTGTCCAGCTGAACCTGCGGTGAACGAAGGGGAAGTAGAGCAGCAGACCGCTGAGGATGAAGATGGTACAGTACAGATACTCCAGCTCTGGCTTGTCTATGATCGGTGCTAGGACCAGGTAGCAGGACACTATCACCACCAGCACTGCTATGGGAATGGGACACTGTTGGGGGACAACCAGGACATAACCACCTGTCAGTCTCACAGGAGGGATCTGGGACAGTATTGCTCTAAAAACAGGTTTAAGTGAATCTGGGATTCAGAAAAACATCAAAGCGGTTACCACCCCATTTGTTGTGGTAACCAGCTGAGGGATGTGACTGGAGAAATGGAACCACTCTAAAATGTATAGGCAGAGCTATGGATGTAAGGACTGACCGTCCACGAGCTCAACATGATAGTTGTAACTATGTTCTTCCAATAGCCAAGAGATGAACAGGACTTGGATGTATGACATGTGAATCTAGTCTTACCTTGACGGGCCTCTTGAGTTCCTTCCTGGTGAATCGCATGACGATGAGAGCGAGAGCTGTGAGGCCGTAGAAAGCCCACTGGGCGAAACTGAAGTAGTTGATCAGGGTGTTGATGTCTGCTGGGATAATGTAGAATACGGCCAGAATACCCTACAACCACAACAACAACAGAGTAAACTGAAGTAGTTGATCAGGGTGTTGATGTCTGCTGGGATAATGTAGAATACGGCCAGAATACCCTACAACCACAACAACAACAGAGTAAACTGAAGTAGTTGATCAGGGTGTTGATGTCTGCTGGGATAATGTAGAATACGGCCAGAATACCCTACAACCACAACAACAACAGAGTAAACTGAAGTAGTTGATCAGGGTGTTGATATCTGCTGGGATAATGTAGAGTACGGCCAGAATACCCTACAACCAAAAACAACGAGTAAACTGAAGTAGTTGATCAGGGTGTTGATGTCTGCTGGGATAATGTAGAATACGGCCAGAATACCCTACAACCACAACAACAACAACAACAACAACAAGGTAAACTGAAGCAGCACATTTAAGGAACGTTCTCCTTGAGAAAAAAAAACTTTATTTATTGGTATTTCATTACTTTTCCTAAAAGTACAAACAGTTACATTTCATTTCATTTCGGTGATGTTCTAGGAACGTTCTCCAACTGGTTTGACATTGGTAATGTTCTAGGAACGTTCTCCAACTGGTTTGACATTGGTAATGTTCTAGGAACGTTCTCCAACTGGTTTGACATTGGTAATGTTCTAGGAACGTTCTCCAACTGGTTTGACATTGGTAATGTTCTAGGAACGTTCTCCAACTGGTTTGACATTGGTAATGTTCTAGGAACGTTCTCCAACTGGTTTGACATTGGGAATGTTCTCAAATAGTTCAGAGAACATTCTTCTGTGGGAATTTTAGTATGTTTCATACATGTTTCAGTGAACAGTGAACAGTTTTTGGGCCAATTTCATCTTAAAATGTTTCCTGTGAACAAATGTAAGATGTATAAATTGATATTTCGGATTAGAGGATGTCAAGGTCATATTTTTGCATTTTCGGTTCCAGGTAAAAGGTTGTTCAGATTCATTTAGATCTGTGGACCATACTTTTTAAATGGCTAGCTCAGAATATGAGCATTCCAAGAGATGTTTATATTTCAAGATCAGTCCTTTCAGGAGCCCAGGAAATGGTTATAGGTTAGGCCACTGGAGGGCAATAATGTATAAAGTGATGGGTCAGGTTATAGGTTAGTCCACTGGGGGGCAGTAATGTATAAAGTGATGGGTCAGGTTATAGGTTAGACCACTGGGGGGCCAGTAATGTATAAAGTGATGGGTCAGGTTATAGGTTAGGCCACTGGGGGCCAGTAATGTATAAAGTGATGGGTCAGGTTATAGGTTAGGCCACTGGGGGCAGTAATGTATAAAGTGATGGGTCAGGTTATAGGTTAGGCCACTGGGGGCAGTAATGTATAAAGTGATGGGTCAGGTTATAGGTTAGGCCACTGGGGGCAGTAATGTATAAAGTGATGGGTCAGGTTATAGGTTAGGCCACTGGGGGCAGTAATGTATAAAGTGATGGGTCAGGTTATAGGTTAGTCCCTGGGGGCCAGTAATGTATAAAGTGATGGGTCAGGTTATAGGTTAGGCCACTGGGGGCAGTAATGTATAAAGTGATGGGTCAGGTTATAGGTTAGGCCACTGGGGGCAGTAATGTATAAAGTGATGGGTCAGGTTATAGGTTAGGCCACAGGGGGCAGTAATGTATAAAGTGATGGGTCAGGTTATAGGTTAGTCCACTGGGGGCAGTAATGTATAAAGAGATGGGTCAGGTTATAGGTTAGTCCACTGGGGGGCAGTAATGTATAAAGAGATGGGTCAGGTTATAGGTTAGTCCACTGGAGGGCAATAATGTATAAAGTGATGGGTCAGGTTATAGGTTAGGCCACTGGGGGCAGTAATGTATAAAGTGATGGGTCAGGTTATAGGTTAGTCCCCTGGGGGCAGTAATGTATAAAGTGATGGGTCAGGTTATAGGTTAGACCACTGGGGGCCAGTAATGTATAAAGTGATGGGTCAGGTTATAGGTTAGGCCACAGGGGCAGTAATGTATAAAGTGATGGGTCAGGTTATAGGTTAGACAACTGGGGGCCAGTAATGTATAAAGTGATGGGTCAGGCTATAGGTTAGGCCACTGGGGGGCCAGTAATGTATAAAGTGATGGGTCAGGTTATAGGTTAGGCCACAGGGGCAGTAATGTATAAAGTGATGGGTCAGGTTATAGGTTAGAAAACTGGGGGGCCAGTAATGTATAAAGTGATGGGTCAGGCTATAGGTTAGGCCACTGGGGGGGCCAGTAATGTATAAAGTGATGGGTCAGGTTATACAGTGCCTTGCGAAAGTATTCGGCCCCCTTGAACTTTGCGACCTTTTCCACATTTCAGGCTTCAAACATAAAGATATAGAACTGTATTTTTTTGTGAAGAATCAACAACAAGTGGGGCACAATCATGAAGTGGAACGACATTTATTGGATATTTCAAACTTTTATAACAAATCAAAAACTGAAAAATTGGGCGTGCAAAATTATTCAGCCCCTTTACTTTCAGTGCAGCAAACTCTCTCCAGAAGTTCAGTGAGGATCTCTGAATGATCCAATGTTGACCTAAATGACTAATGATGATAAATACAATCCACCTGTGTGTAATCAAGTCTCCGTATAAATGCACCTGCACTGTGATAGTCTCAGAGGTCCGTTAAAAGCGCAGAGAGCATCATGAAGAACAAGGAACACACCAGACAGGTCCGAGATACTGTTGTGAAGAAGTTTAAAGCTGGATTTGGATACAAAAAGATTTCCCAAGCTTTAAACATCCCAAGGAGCACTGTGCAAGCAATAATATTGAAATGGAAGGAGTATCTGACCACTGCAAATCTACCAAGACCTGGCCGTCCCTCTGAACTTTCAGCTCATACAAGGAGAAGACTGATCAGAGATGCAGCCAAGAGGCCCATGATCACTCTGGATGAACTGCAGAGATCTACAGCTGAGGTGGGAGACTCTGTCCATAGGACAACAATCAGTCGTATATTGCACAAATCTGGCCTTTATGGAAGAGTGGCAAGAAGAAAGCCATTTCTTAAAGATATCCATAAAAAGTGTTGTTTAAAGTTTGCCACAAGCCACCTGGGAGACACACCAAACATGTGGAAGAAGGGGCTCTGGTCAGATGAAACCAAAATTGAACTTTTTGGCAACAATGCAAAACGTTATGTTTGGCGTAAAAGCAACACAGCTCATCACCCTGAACACACCATCCCCACTGTCAAACATGGTGGTGGCAGCATCATGGTTTGGGCCTGCTTTTCTTCAGCAGGGACAGGGAAGATGGTTCAAATTGATGGGAAGATGGTTGGAGCCAAATACAGGACCATTCTGGAAGAAAACCTGATGGAGTCTGCAAAAGACCTGAGACTGGGATGGAGATTTGTCTTCCAACAAGACAATGATCCAAAACATAAAGCAAAATCTACAATGGAATGGTTCAAAAATAAACATATCCAGGTGTTAGAATGGCCAAGTCAAAGTCCAGACCTGAATCCAATCGAGAATCTGTGGAAAGAACTGAAAACTGCTGTTCACAAATGCTCTCCATCCAACCTCACTGAGCTCGAGCTGTTTTGCAAGGAGGAATGGGAAAAAAATTTCAGTCTCTCGATGTGCAAAACTGATAGAGACATACCCCAAGCGACTTACAGCTGTAATCGCAGCAAAAGGTGGCGCTACAAAGTATTAACTTAAGGGGGCTGAATAATTTTGCACGCCCAATTTTTCAGTTTTTGATTTGTTAAAAAAGTTTGAAATATCCAATAAATGTCGTTCCACTTCATGATTGTGTCCCACTTGTTGTTGATTCTTCACAAAAAAATACAGTTTTATATCTTTATGTTTGAAGCCTGAAATGTGGCAAAAGGTCGCAAAGTTCAAGAGGGCCGAATACTTTCGCAAGGCACTGTAGGTTAGACCACTGGGGGGCCAGTAATGTATAAAGAGATGGGTCAGGTTATAGATTAGTCCACTGGGGGGCAGTAATGTATAAAGTGATGGGTCAGGTTATAGGTTAGGCCACTGGGGGGCAGTAATGTATAAAGTGATGGGTCAGGTTATAGGTTAGGCCACTGGGGGCAGTAATGTATAAAGTGATGGGTCAGGTTATAGGTTAGGCCACTGGGGGCAGTAATGTATAAAGTGATGAGTCAGGTTATATGTTAGACCACTGGGGGCAGTAATGTATAAAGTGATGGGTCAGGTTATAGGTTAGGCCACTGGGGGCAGTAATGTATAAAGTGATGGGTCAGGTTATATGTTAGACCACTGGGGGCAGTAATGCATAAAGTGATGGGTCAGGTTATAGGTTAGGCCACTGGGGGCAGTAATGTATAAAGTGATGGGTCAGGTTATAGGTTAGGCCACTAGGGGGCATAATGTATAAAGTGATGGGTGAGGTTATAGGTTAGGCCACTGGGGGCAGTAATGTATAAAGTGATGAGTCAGGTTATAGGTTAGGCCACTGGGGGCAGTAATGTATAAAGTGATGGGTCAGGTTATAGGTTAGGCCACTAGGGGGCATAATGTATAAAGTGATGGGTGAGGTTATAGGTTAGGCCACTGGGGGCAGTAATGTATAAAGTGATGAGTCAGGTTATAGGTTAGGCCACTGGGGGGCAGTAATGTATAAAGTGATGGGTCAGGTTATAGGTTAGGCCACTGGGGGGCAGTAATGTATAAAGTGATGGGTCAGGTTATAGGTTAGGCCACTAGGGGGCATAATGTATAAAGTGATGGGTGAGGTTATAGGTTAGGCCACTGGGGGGCAGTAATGTATAAAGTGATGGGTCAGGTTATAGGTTAGGTCACTGGGGCCAGTAATGTATAAAGTGATGGATCAGGTTATAGGCACATTATTCTTTTTATAATTCTGCAAGCTCTGTCAAGTTGGTTGTTGATCATTGCTATATTATATAATATAATTTATCAGACACTTTTATCCAAAGCGACTTACAGTCATTCATGCAGACATTTTATGTATGTTTCTTCCTGGGAATTAAACCTACTCTCTTTGCACTGCAAGCACCATGCTCTACCAACTGATGTGCAGAGATTCTCAACACGATGTAAGTCCAAACTGTAACTTGGCCACTCAGGAACATTCAAAGTCTTCTTGTTGACAACATCTTAAGGGTCCGCCCCTTTTTGTCAATGTTTGCCTAAAATCACATTCCCAAATCTAACTGCCTGTAACTCAGGCCTTGAAGCAAGGATATGCATATTCTTGGTACCATTTGAAAGGAAACACTTTGAAGTTTATGTAAATGTGAAAGGAATGTAGGAGATGTACCATCATCTTGGAAATGCAAGAGAAAAGCCATAATGTATTATTCCAGCCCAGCTGCAATTTAGATTTTGGCCACTAGATGGCACCAGTGTGTGTGCAAAGTCAGACTGATCAAATGAACCTTTGCATTTCTGTTCAAAATTTGTCCTGGCAAATGTTCTTGTTACTTACAACCTCATGCTAATCACATTAGCCTACGTTAGCTCACCCGTCCCCTGAAAGGGTAAACAATCCCGAAGAAGTTTTAAGCATCTCCAGTGTATATTTGGCCTTGTGTTTTTGGTTATTGACCTGCTGAAAGGTGAATTTGTCTCCCAGTGTTTGTTGGAAAGCAGACTGAACCAGGTCACCACCATGCTGGAAAATATGAAGACTGGTGCTCGGTCATGTGACGTGTTCAATTTGCCCCAAACATAACGCTTTGTATTCAGGACAAAAAGTTAAGTTCTTAGCCACATTTTTTCAGTTTTACTTTAGTGCCTTATTGCAAACAGGATGATTCCATACATAGTTTGACATATTTCTAAAGGACTGTAACAGAATTGTTCTAGTTTTTGTCTGGATGAAGTGAAGATGGATTACTGGGCTGAACACGCTAACAACAAGTGGTTATTTGGACCATAAATTATGGACTTTATGGAACAAATCAGTCATTTATTGTCGAACTGGGATTCCTGGGAGTGCCTTCTGATGAAGATCATCAAAGGTAAGTGAATATTTATGGTGTTATTTCTGACTTTGTTGACTCCAAAATGGCGGATATTCCTCTGGTTGTTTTGGGTTCTGAGCGCCGTTCTCAGATTATGCTTTTTCCGTAAAGTATTTTTGAAAGGTTTCAAAATAAGAGGTTCACCAATTTGTACTATTTTGTGTTTTGTCCATTACATGAAATCCAAATAAAAATATATTTAAATTACAGGTTGTAATGCAACAAAATAGGGAAAAAACCACCAAGTGTGATGAATACTTTTGAACTGTATCTCAGACTTACATTGAAGATGAGGGCGGGGGAAGGAGTGTAACGCTTCAGACTGATATAGGACAAGATCTTTACCATGTGACCCTCTCTTCCTGCCACATAGGTCAACCTGAGGTGGGACAGAGCACAAACATGTTAGTTCAACATAATATTGGCAATATGTTTTAACACTTTGTGACAACTGCTGATATAAAAAGGGTTTTATAAAATACATTTGTTTTGATTAAATTTGATTAGCAAAAACAATGTCTTCCTGAAGTTGTCCCTTTACCTGCCGGCTGTGAAGCAGCTCCCATTGGCCGCTCCGAAGGTGGAGAAGACGACAAACACAGGGACTACCCACGACAGGGGGTACAGCACTCTGTCACCAAAAGTCTAAGGGGCACAAACAAGTCCCTCCGAGGAGACGGCGGGGGGGAACAATAAATAAAATGTAATTGTTTGTTGTTGAAAGAATGCTTCTTGTTCTTGCTAAGGGAGATATGATGAGCCACACCAATGGCTTCCTCTGTCTATGCTCCTCTCTATCTCCATGACGACCCTCTTACCACAGCGACAGCGGGAGACTGTAGTAGTTCCGTAGCGGTCATGGCGCTGAAGTAGGCAATGTTGACCAGCACATAGCACACAGACACCAAGGGAATACCAATGATAATGGCCAGGGGAAGGTTTCTGTTAGAGAGAGAGATATAGAGAGAGAGATAGAGATATATATATATAGATATATAGATAGATAGATAGATAGATAGATAGATAGATATATATATATATAGAGAGAGAGATATATATATATATATATATATATATAGAGAGAGAGAGATATATATATATATATAGAGAGAGAGAGATATATATATAGAGAGAGATAGAGTGTTATTGTGAGATAGAGAGAGAGATATATATATATATATATAGAGAGAGTGTTATTGTGAGATAGTGTGAGATAGAGAGATATATATATATATAGAGAGAGAGTATTGTGAGATAGAGAGAGAGAGATATATATATATAGAGAGAGAGAGATAGAGAGATATATATATATAGAGAGAGAGTGTTAGTGTGAGATAGAGAGAGAGAGATATATATATATATATATATATATAGAGAGAGAGAGAGAGAGAGATATATATATATATAGAGAGAGAGTGTTAGTGTGAGATAGAGAGAGAGAGATATATATATATATAGAGAGAGTTAGTGTTAGTGTGAGATAGAGAGAGAGAGATATATATATATATATAGAGAGAGTGAAGTTAGTGTGAGATAGAGAGAGATATATATAGAGAGAGAGATATATATATATATATATATAGAGAGAGTGTTAGTGTGAGATAGAGAGAGAGATATATATATATATAGAGAGAGAGAGTGTTAGTGTGAGATAGAGAGAGAGATATATATATAGAGAGAGAGAGTGTTAGTGTGAGATAGAGAGAGAGAGATATATATATATAGAGATAGAGAGAGAGAGTGTTAGTGTGAGATAGAGAGATATATATATATATATAGAGAGAGTGTTAGAGATATATATATATATATATAGAGAGAGAGTGTTAGTGTGAGAGAGAGAGAGAGATATATATATATATATAGAGAGAGAGTGTTAGTGTGAGATAGAGAGAGAGAGATATATATATATATATAGAGAGAGAGTGTTAGTGTGAGATATATATATATAGAGAGAGAGTGTTAGTGTGAGATAGAGAGAGAGATATATATATATATATAGAGAGAGTGTTAGTGTGAGATAGAGAGAGATATCAGTGTTATGTGAGATAGAGAGAGAGATATATATATAGTGTGAGATAGAGAGAGATATATATATATATAGAGAGAGTGTTATGTGAGATAGAGAGTGTTAGTGTGAGATAGAGAGATTGTGAGATAGAGAGAGAGTGTTAGTGAGATAGAGAGAGAGATATATATATATATATATAGAGAGAGTGTTAGTGTGAGATAGAGAGAGAGATATATATATATATATGTTAGTGTGAGATAGAGAGAAGAGAGATATATATATATATAGAGAGAGAGTAGTGTGAGATAGAGAGATAGTTAGTGTGAGATAGAGAGATATATATATATATAGTGTGAGAGAGAGAGATGTTAGTGTGAGATAGAGAGAGATATATATATATATAGAGAGAGAGTGTTAGTGTGAGATAGAGAGATATTATAGATAGAGAGAGAGTATTATAGATAGAGAGAGTGTTAGATAGTGTTATATATAGATAGAGAGATATATAGTGTTATGAGATAGAGAGATGTATATATATATAGATATATAGAGAGTGTAGAGAGAGAGAGATGTGAGATAGAGAGAGAGATATATATATATAGAGAGAGAGAGAGTGTTAGTGTGAGATAGAGAGAGAGATATATATATATATATATATAGAGAGAGAGAGTGTTAGTGTGAGATAGAGAGAGAGAGATATATATATATATATATATATATAGAGAGAGTGTTAGTGTGAGATAGAGAGAGAGATATATATATATATATATATAGAGAGAGAGTGTTAGTGTGAGATAGAGAGATATATATATATATATATAGAGAGAGTGTTAGTGTGAGATAGAGAGAGAGAGATATATATATATATATAGAGAGAGTGTTAGTGTGAGATAGAGAGACTACAACGAACACATGTTACACAGACACAAGTGTTAGTGGATTATGTAGCACACAGATACAGAGAGAGAGACAGGGAGTTGATTAAACTCTTGTTGTCTCCCTAACAGGAAAGGAGGTGGCGTGTGAATGCCAAGGGAACCCAGACTTCCCCGAAAATCAGACCAATAAAACAAATACAATCATTAAAACAATTTATCTGTGGCTGAATCAATTGAAGTGGCTGAATCAATTCTTAAGTGGCTGAATCAAACATGCTCAGAACCTCAAGTGGCTGAATCTATCTCATCAGAGAAATCATAAGAGCGAGGGAAACAGCGCCCCTCTGTCTCAGTATGTGTAGCAGATGTATCTGATGCTGTCTGGCCAAAATGAGTATGACATGTTACCGCAGAAGCATTTGATTGCTTGATGCCAGCGAGCATTTGACTTCTTTGGATATTTTTTAAAATAAAATAATTAACCAATCAGCATTGAGATGAGCTCAGCTGTGGATAGTCCTGGTGCAGCAAAACCACCACACAAGGGAGGCCACTTTGGATTTGGCTTCACACCAATCAAATCGCATCCTAGGCAAAACGTCATCATTGTCAGAAAAACTTGTTCGTTTCTGGTCTGCTTGTGTTGATGTCCTGCAGCAGCTAGCTAGCTAAATCAGTCCTTTCCTAAACCATGGATAGATGGACATGGAGATTTGGACTTGTGGTTTTTACTTAATTCTTTGTACAGGCCAAAGATGATAACAGAGGTTCTGATCAAGCCATAAATTCACAGGTTGTGCCACTGGCCTGAGACGATGTTCAATATGTAGCCTAGATATAGTAGGCTCACGTTAACTAGCTAAATAACTTAGTAAGTGTTTTCGCCATGTAGCCTAGATATAGTAGGCTCACGTTAACTAGCTAAATAACATAGCTGGTTCATTGTTGCCCAGCGAGGAAGCTAGTCTAGTACGTTTTTTAGCCAGGTAGCCTAGTCTACAAACTAAAAGCGTGTACTTCTCTCTAAAAGAGTCATAGACCTTGTTGCGAACATGAAAGAGAGGAGGATGGTGTTCAACTAGTCTACAAATAGGGTGAGTCAACAAGTTTTTTCTACTTGAACACACACACAAGTACTATGGACAGCCACATGATATTTAGCTATGTTGATTGGACTAATTTGTTTAATGGCTTTTAAACTGTCTTGGCTTCCTCAGTGCCATTACCCACGCCTGGCTTCCCCAGTGATATTACCCACACCTGGCTTCCCCAGTGATATTACCCACGCCTGGCTTCCCCAGTGATATTACCCACGCTTGGCTTCCCCAGTGCCATTACCCACGCCTGGCTTCCCCAGTGATATTACCCACGCCTGGCTTCCCCAGTGATATTACCCACACCTTACCCACGCCTGGCTTCCCCAGTGATATTACCCACGCTTCCCCAGTGATTCCCAGTGATGATTACCCACGCTTGGCTTCCCCAGTGATATTACCCACGCTTGGCTTCCCCATGATATTACCCACTCTTGGCTTCCCCATGATATTACCCACAGTGATATTACCCACTCTTGGCTTCCCCAGTGATATTACCCACTCTTGGCTTCCCCAGTGATATTACCCACTCTTGGCTTCCCCAGTGATATTACCCACGCTTGGCTTCCCCAGTGATATTACCCACGCTTGGCTTCCCCAGTGATATTACCACGCTTGGCTTCCCCAGTGATATTACCCACGCTTGGCTTCCCCAGTGATATTACCCACGCTTGGCTTCCCCCATGATATTACCCACTCTTGGCTTCCCCCATGATATTACCCACTCTTGGCTTCCCCAGTGATATTACCCACTCTTGGCTTCCCCAGTGATATTACCCACTCTTGGCTTCCCCAGTGATATTACCCACTCTTGGCTTCCCCAGTGATATTACCCACACTTGGCTTCCCCAGTGATATTACCCACGCTGGCTTCCCCCGTGATATTACCCACACTTGGCTTCCTCAGTGATATTACCCACGCGTGGCTTCCTCAGTGATATTCCCCACGCACTGCTACTAGTGAGCAGTATATGATGCACTCACTGCACTGGTAGTCACTTTGGAGTCTGATGAATGACAGTGGAAATCCAGTCTAAGTAAGGCTGCATCCCAAATGGCACCCTGTTCCTTACATAGTGCACTACTGTTGACCAGGGCCCATCGTGGACGCACCCTAAATGTCAGCTGTATGTACACTCACCTGTATGGGTTTTCCAGCTCCTCTGTTATAAAGTTCAGCTGATTCCTGAGAGACAACACGTGTTTATAGACCACGTATAAACAGGTTGGGTTGACATTCAAAACAGAAATCTCAAAACCATAAAACTGTTTTATTGAGGAAGTGATAAGAACAGAGACATAGGATGCATCCCCAATTGTACCCGATCCCCTACTTAGTGGACTACTTTAGGGTAGAGCGGTACGGGCCCTGACTAGAGCACTACGGGCCCTGGTCAAAAGTATTGACCTATATAGGAAGTAGGGTGCCATTTGGGATGCAGGTGTAGTCTTACCACCCATCGTAGGCCCAGAGCCCGTTGTAAAACGCCAGTCCAATGGATCCAAAGGAGGTTGAGGCTCCTTCAAATGGGTTGGACAGATTCTCAGTGTTTCCTGGACACAAACGTGACAGTATACATTTTACATTTTAATATTCATACTTCTGACCAGGGCCCATAGGGTGTACCCAAAAGTAACCCATAATCCCAATTGTGGTCAATCTTTAAGAGGCGGGTGGACAAACCAAAACCCACAAATTCTGACAAACTCCAAACATTGATTAGGCAAGAATGGGCTGCCATCAGTCAGGATGTGGCCCAGAAGTTAATTGACAGCATGCAAGGGCAGATTGCAGAGGTCTTGAAAAAGAAGGGTCAACCCTGCAAATACTTCATGTAATTGTCAATAAAATCCTTTGACACTTATGAAATGCTTGTAATTATTATTCAGTTTTCCATAGTAACGTCTGACAATATTATCTAAAGACACTGAAGCAGCAAACTTTGGGAAAAGTAATATTTGTTTAATTCTCAAAACTTTTGGCCATGACTGTACTATATAGGGAATAGGGTGACATAGGTCTCTGGTCTAAAGTAGTGCACTATATAGGGAATAGGGTGACATAGGTCTCTGGTCTAAAGTAGTGCACTATATAGGGAATAGGGTGACATAGGTCTCTGGTCTAAAGTAGTGCACTATATAGGGAATAGGATGACATAGGTCTCTGGTCTAAAGTAGTGCACTATACAGGGAATAGGGTGACATAGGTCTCTGGTCTAAAGTAGTGCACTATATAGGGAATAGGATGACATAGGTCTCTGGTCTAAAGTAGTGCACTATATAGGGAATAGGATGACATAGGTCTCTGGTGTAAAGTAGTGCACTATATAGGGAATAGGGTGACATAGGTCTCTGGTCTAAAGTAGTGCACTATATAGGGAATAGGATGACATAGGTCTCTGGTCTAAAGTAGTGCACTATATAGGGAATAGGATGACATAGGTCTCTGGTCTAAAGTAGTGCACTATATAGGGAATAGGATGACATAGGTCTCTGGTCTAAAGTAGTGCACTATACAGGGAATAGGATGACATAGGTCTCTGGTCTAAAGTAGTGCACTATACAGGGAATAGGATGACATAGGTCTCTGGTCTAAAGTAGTGTACTATACAGGGAATAGGGTCCCATAGGTCTCTGGTCTAAAGTAGTGTACTATACAGGGAATAGGGTCCCATAGGGCTCTGGTCTAAAGTAGTGTACTATACAGGGAATAGGGTCCCATAGGGCTCTGGTCTAAAGTAGTGCACTATACAGGGAATAGGATGACATAGGTCTCTGGTCTAAAGTAGTGTACTATACAGGGAATAGGATGACATAGGGCTCTGGTCTAAAGTAGTGCACTATACAGGGAATAGGATGACATAGGTCTCTGGTCTAAAGTAGTGCACTATACAGGGAATAGGATGACATAGGTCTCTGGTCTAAAGTAGTGCACTATACAGGGAATAGGATGACATAGGTCTCTGGTCTAAAGTAGTGCACTATACAGGGAATAGGATGACATAGGTCTCTGGTCTAAAGTAGTGCACTATACAGGGAATAGGATGACATAGGTCTCTGGTCTAAAGTAGTGCACTATACAGGGAATAGGATGACATAGGTCTCTGGTCTAAAGTAGTGCACTATACAGGGAATAGGATGACATAGGTCTCTGGTCTAAAGTAGTGCACTATACAGGGAATAGGATGACATAGGTCTCTGGTCTAAAGTAGTGCACTATATAGGGAATAGGATGACATAGGTCTCTGGTCTAAAGTAGTGCACTATACAGGGAATAGGATGACATAGGTCTCTGGTCTAAAGTAGTGCACTATACAGGGAATAGGATGACATAGGTCTCTGGTCTAAAGTAGTGCACTATACAGGGAATAGGATGACATAGGTCTCTGGTCTAAAGTAGTGCACTATACAGGGAATAGGATGACATAGGTCTCTGGTCTAAAGTAGTGCACTATACAGGGAATAGGATGACATAGGTCTCTGGTCTAAAGTAGTGCACTATACAGGGAATAGGATGACATAGGTCTCTGGTCTAAAGTAGTGCACTATAGGGAATAGGATGACATAGGTCTCTGGTCTAAAGTAGTGCACTATACAGGGAATAGGATGACATAGGTCTCTGGTCTAAAGTAGTGCACTATACAGGGAATAGGATGACATAGGTCTCTGGTCTAAAGTAGTGCACTATACAGGGAATAGGATGACATAGGTCTCTGGTCTAAAGTAGTGCACTATACAGGGAATAGGATGACATAGGTCTCTGGTCTAAAGTAGTGCACTATACAGGGAATAGGATGACATAGGTCTCTGGTCTAAAGTAGTGCACTATACAGGGAATAGGATGACATAGGTCTCTGGTCTAAAGTAGTGCACTATACAGGGAATAGGATGACATAGGTCTCTGGTCTAAAGTAGTGCACTATACAGGGAATAGGATGACATAGGTCTCTGGTCTAAAGTAGTGCACTATATAGGGAATAGGATGACATAGGTCTCTGGTCTAAAGTAGTGCACTATACAGGGAATAGGATGACATAGGTCTCTGGTCTAAAGTAGTGCACTATATAGGGAATAGGATGACATAGGTCTCTGGTCTAAAGTAGTGCACTATACAGGGAATAGGATGACATAGGTCTCTGGTCTAAAGTAGTGCACTATACAGGGAATAGGATGACATAGGTCTCTGGTCTAAAGTAGTGCACTATATAGGGAATAGGATGACATAGGTCTCTGGTCTAAAGTAGTGCACTATATAGGGAATAGGATGACATAGGTCTCTGGTCTAAAGTAGTGCACTATACAGGGAATAGGATGACATAGGTCTCTGGTCTAAAGTAGTGCACTATACAGGGAATAGGATGACATAGGTCTCTGGTCTAAAGTAGTGCACTATACAGGGAATAGGATGACATAGGTCTCTGGTCTAAAGTAGTGCACTATACAGGGAATAGGATGACATAGGTCTCTGGTCTAAAGTAGTGCACTATACAGGGAATAGGATGACATAGGTCTCTGGTCTAAAGTAGTGCACTATACAGGGAATAGGATGACATAGGTCTCTGGTCTAAAGTAGTGCACTATACAGGGAATAGGATGACATAGGTCTCTGGTCTAAAGTAGTGCACTATATAGGGAATAGGATGACATAGGTCTCTGGTCTAAAGTAGTGCACTATACAGGGAATAGGATGACATAGGTCTCTGGTCTAAAGTAGTGCACTATACAGGGAATAGGATGACATAGGTCTCTGGTCTAAAGTAGTGCACTATACAGGGAATAGGATGACATAGGTCTCTGGTCTAAAGTAGTGCACTATACAGGGAATAGGATGACATAGGTCTCTGGTCTAAAGTAGTGCACTATACAGGGAATAGGATGACATAGGTCTCTGGTCTAAAGTAGTGCACTATACAGGGAATAGGATGACATAGGTCTCTGGTCTAAAGTAGTGCACTATACAGGAATAGGATGACATAGGTCTCTGGTCTAAAGTAGTGCACTATATAGGGAATAGGATGACATAGGTCTCTGGTCTAAAGTAGTGCACTATACAGGGAATAGGATGACATAGGTCTCTGGTCTAAAGTAGTGCACTATACAGGGAATAGGATGACATAGGTCTCTGGTCTAAAGTAGTGCACTATATAGGGAATAGGATGACATAGGTCTCTGGTCTAAAGTAGTGCACTATATAGGGAATAGGATGACATAGGTCTCTGGTCTAAAGTAGTGCACTATACAGGGAATAGGATGACATAGGTCTCTGGTCTAAAGTAGTGCACTATACAGGGAATAGGATGACATAGGTCTCTGGTCTAAAGTAGTAGGATGACATAGGTCTCTGGTCTAAAGTAGTATACAGGGAATAGGATGACATAGGTCTCTGGTCTAAAGTAGTGCACTATACAGGGAATAGGATGACATAGGTCTCTGGTCTAAAGTAGTGCACTATACAGGGAATAGGATGACATAGGTCTCTGGTCTAAAGTAGTGTACTATACAGGGAATAGGATGACATTGGTCTCTGGTCTAAAGTAGTGCACTATATAGGGAATAGGATGACATAGGTCTCTGGTCTAAAGTAGTGTACTATACAGGGAATAGGATGACATAGGTCTCTGGTCTAAAGTAGTGCACTATATAGGGAATAGGATGACATAGGTCTCTGGTCTAAAGTAGTGCACTATATAGGGAATAGGGCTCTGGTCAACAGTAGTGCACTATATAGGGAATAGGGCTCTGGTCTAAAGTAGTGTACTATATAGGGAATAGGGCTCTGGTCTAAAGTAGTGCACTATATAGGGAATAGGGCTCTGGTCAACAGTAGTGCACTATATAGGGAATAGGGCTCTGGTCTATAGTAGTACCACTATATAGGGAATAGGGCTCTGGTCTAAAGTAGTACCACTATATAGGGAATAGGTCTCTGGTCTATTGTAGTGTACTATATAGGGAATAGGGCTCTGGTCTATAGTAGTACCACTATATAGGGAATAGGGCTCTGGTCTATAGTAGTACCACTATATAGGGAATAGGGCTCTGGTCTATAGTAGTACCACTATATAGGGAATAGCGCTCTGGTCTAAAGTAGTGCACTATATATAGGGAATAGGGTGCCATAGGGCTCTGGTCTAAAGTAGTACCACTATATAGGGAATAGGGCTCTGGTCAACAGTAGTGCACTATATAGGGAATAGGGCTCTGGTCTAAAGTAGTACCACTATATAGGGAATAGCACTCTGGTCTAAAGTAGTGTACTATATAGGGAATAGGGCTCTGGTCTAAAGTAGTGTACTATATAGGGAATAGGGCTCTGGTCTAAAGTAGTGTACTATATAGGGAACAGGGCCTGGTCTAAAGTAGTGCACTATATAGGAAATAGGGTGCCATAAGGGAAGCAGACAGAATGTGTAAAGTACCAACCTTGTGCCAAGAGGACGATGCCCGCCACTATGATGACCAGGATGATGAGAAGCTTGGCTGCAGTGAAGAAGTTCTGGACATAGCTGGCTAGCTTCACACTGAGACAGTTCACCAACACGATCATAACTGGAGGGGGAGGAAGAGGAAGGAAGAAGAGGAGGAATATTTTATTAATCCACTCGAGACAGAAGTTGGTCTTCTGCTGTAGCCAACCCCTCCGACACACACACACACACACACACACACACACACACACACGAGGCTGGAACAATGGGCAGTACAGAACTAGTGTACTGCTAGTGTAGTGCCTTGGGATCAGTTTAGGGGTTGAAAGCCTAGTGAGCAGTTTAGGGTTTATGAGCCTGGTGAGCAGTCTAGGGGTTAAGAGCCTGGTGAGCAGTCTAGGGGTTAAGAGCCTGGTGAGCAGTCTAGGGGTTAAGAGCCTGGTGAGCAGTCTAGGGGTTAAGAGCCTGGTGAGCAGTCTAGGGGTTAAGAGCCTGGTGAGCAGTCTAGGGGTTAAGAGCCTGGTGAGCAGTCTAGGGGTTAAGAGCCTGGTGAGCAGTCTAGGGGTTAAGAGCCTGGTGAGCAGTCTAGGGGTTAAGAGCCTGGTGAGCAGTCTAGGGGTCTAGGGGGGTTAAGAGCCTGGTGAGCAGTCTAGGGGTTAAGAGCCTGGTGAGCAGTCTAGGGGTTAAGAGCCTGGTGAGCAGTCTAGGGGTTAAGAGTCTGGAGCCTGGTGAGCAGTCTAGGGGTTAAGAGCCTGGTGAGCAGTCTAGGGGTTAAGAGCCTGGTGAGCAGTCTAGGGGTTAAGAGCCTGGTGAGCAGTCTAGGGGTTAAGAGCCTGGTGAGCAGTCTAGGGGTTAAGAGCAGTCTAGGGGTTAAGAGCCTGGTGAGCAGTCTAGGGGTTAAGAGCCTGGTGAGCAGTCTAGGGGTTAAGAGCCTGGTGAGCAGTCTAGGGGTTAAGAGCTGGTGAGCAGGGGGTTAAGAGCCTGGTGAGCAGTCTAGGGGTTAAGAGCCTGGTGAGCAGTCTAGGGGTTAAGAGCCTGGTGAGCAGTCTAGGGGTTAAGAGCCTGGTGAGCAGTCTAGGGGTTAAGAGCCTGGTGAGCAGTCTAGGGGTTAAGAGCCTGGTGAGCAGTCTAGGGGTTAAGAGCCTGGTGAGCAGTCTAGGGGTTAAGAGCCTGGTGAGCAGTCTAGGGGTTAAGAGCCTGGTGAGCAGTCTAGGGGTTAAGAGCCTGGTGAGCAGTCTAGGGGTTAAGAGCCTGGTGAGCCTGGTGAGCAGTCTAGGGGTTAAGAGCCTGGTGAGCAGTCTAGGGGTTAAGAGCCTGGTGAGCAGTCTAGGGGTTAAGAGCCTGGTGAGCAGTCTAGGGGTTAAGAGCCTGGTGAGCAGTCTAGGGGTTAAGAGCCTGGCAGTCTAGGGGTTAAGAGCCTGGTGAGCAGTCTAGGGGTTAAGAGCCTGGTGAGTCAGTCTAGGGGTTAAGAGCCTGGTGAGCAGTCTAGGGGTTAAGAGCCTGGTGAGCAGTCTAGGGGTTAAAGAGCCTGGTGAGCAGTCTAGGGGTTAAGAGCCTGGTGAGCAGTCTAGGGGTTAAGAGCCTGGTGAGCAGTCTAGGGGTTAAGAGCCTGGTGAGCAGTCTAGGGGTTAAGCGAGCCTGGTGAGCAGTCTAGGGGTTAAGAGCCTGGTGAGCAGTCTAGGGGTTAAGAGCCTGGTGAGCAGTCTAGGGGTTAAGAGCCTGGTGAGCAGTCTAGGGGTTAAGAGCCTGGTGAGCAGTCTAGGGGTCTAGGGGGGTTAAGAGCCTGGTGAGCAGTCTAGGGGTTAAGAGCCTGGTGAGCAGTCTAGGGGTTAAGAGCCTGGTGAGCAGTCTAGGGGTTAAGAGCCTGGTGAGCAGTCTAGGGGTTAAGAGCCTGGTGAGCAGTCTAGGGGTTAAGAGCCTGGTGAGCAGTCTAGGGGTTAAGAGCCTGGTGAGCAGTCTAGGGGTTAAGAGCCTGGTGAGCAGTCTAGGGGTTAAGAGCCTGGTGAGCAGTCTAGGGGAGCCTTAAGAGCCTGGTGAGCAGTCTAGGGGTTAAGAGCCTGGTGAGCAGTCTAGGGGTTAAGAGCCTGGTGAGCAGTCTAGGGGTTAAGAGCCTGGTGAGCAGTCTAGGGGTTAAGAGCCTGGTGAGCAGTCTAGGGGTTAAGAGCCTGGTGAGCAGTCTAGGGGTTAAGAGCCTGGTGAGCAGTCTAGGGGTTAAGAGCCTGGTGAGCAGTCTAGGGGTTAGAGCCTGGTGAGCAGTCTAGGGGTTAAGAGCCTGGTGAGCAGTCTAGAGCCTGGTGAGCAGTCTAGGGGTTAAGAGCCTGGTTCTAGGGGTTAAGAGCCTGGTGAGCAGTCTAGGGGTTAAGAGCCTGGTGAGCAGTCTAGGGGTTAAGAGCCTGGTGAGCAGTCTAGGGGTTAAGAGCCTGGTGAGCAGTCTAGGGGTTAAGAGCCTGGTGAGCAGTCTAGGGGTTAAGAGCCTGGTGAGCAGTCTAGGGGTTAAGAGCCTGGGGTTAAGAGCAGTCTAGGGGTTAGCAGAGCCTGGTGAGCAGTCTAGGGGTTAAGAGCCTGGTGAGCAGTCTAGGGGTTAAGAGCCTGGTGAGCAGTCTAGGGGTTAAGAGCCTGGTGAGCAGTCTAGGGGTTAAGAGCCTGGTGAGCAGTCTAGGGGTTAAGAGCCTGGTGAGCAGTCTAGGGGTTAAGAGCCTGGTGAGCAGTCTAGGGGTTAAGAGCCTGGTGAGCAGTCTAGGGGTTAAGAGCCTGGTGAGCAGTCTAGGGGTTAAGAGCCTGGTGAGCAGTCTAGGGGTTAAGAGCCTGGTGAGCAGTCTAGGGGTTAAGAGCCTGGTGAGCAGTCTAGGGGTTAAGAGCCTGGTGAGCAGTCTAGGGGTTAAGAGCCTGGTGAGCAGTCTAGGGGTTAAGAGCCTGTCTAGGGGTTAAGAGCCTGGTGAGCAGTCTAGGGGTTAAGAGCCTGGTGAGCAGTCTAGGGGTTAAGAGCCTGGTGAGCAGTCTAGGGGTTAAGAGCCTGGTGAGCAGTCTAGGGGTTAAGAGCCTGGTGAGCAGTCTAGGGGTTAAGAGCCTGGTGAGCAGTCTAGGGGTCTGGTGAGCAGTCTAGGGGTTAAGAGCCTGGTGAGCAGTCTAGGGGTTAAGAGCCTGGTGAGCAGTCTAGGGGTTAAGAGCCTGGTGAGCAGTCTAGGGGTTAAGAGCCTGGTGAGCAGTCTAGGGGTTAAGAGCCTGGTGAGCAGTCTAGGGGTTAAGGCCTGGTTAAGAGCCTGCCTGGGGTGAGCAGTCTAGGGGTTAAGAGCCTGGTGAGCAGTCTAGGGGTTAAGAGCCTGGTGAGCAGTCTGGGGTTAAGAGCCTGGTGAGTCTAGGGGTTAAGAGCCTGGTGAGCAGTCTAGGGGTTAAGAGCCTGGTGAGCAGTCTAGGGGTTAAGAGCCTGGTGAGCAGTCTAGGGGTTAAGAGCCTGGTGAGCAGTCTAGGGGTTAAGAGCCTGGTGAGCAGTCTAGGGGTTAAGAGCCTGGTGAGCAGTCTAGGGGTTAAGAGCCTGGTGAGCAGTCTAAGAGCCTGGTGAGCAGTCTAGGGGTTAAGAGCCTGGTGAGCAGTCTAGGGGTTAAGAGCCTGGTGAGCAGTCTAGGGGTTAAGAGCCTGGTGAGCAGTCTAGGGGTTAAGAGCCTGGTGAGCAGTCTAGGGGTTAAGAGCCTGGTGAGCAGTCTAGGGGTTAAGAGCCTGGTGAGCAGTCTAGGGGTTAAGAGCCTGGTGAGCAGTCTAGGGGTTAAGGCCTGGTGAGCAGTCTAGGGGTTAAGAGCCTGGTGAGCAGTCTAGGGGTTAAGAGCCTGGTGAGCAGTCTAGGGGTTAAGAGCCTGGTGAGCAGTCTAGGGGTTAAGAGCCTGGTGAGCAGTCTAGGGGTTAAGAGCCTGGTGAGCAGTCTAGGGGTTAAGAGCCTGGTGAGCAGTCTAGGGGTTAAGAGCCTGGTGAGCAGTCTAGGGGTTAAGAGCCTGGCAGTCTAGGGGTTAAGAGCCTGGTGAGCAGTCTAGGGGTTAAGAGCCTGGTGAGCAGTCTAGGGGTTAAGAGCCTGGTGAGCAGTCTAGGGGTTAAGAGCCTGGTGAGCAGTCTAGGGGTTAAGAGCCTGGTGAGCAGTCTAGGGGTTAAGCCTGGTGAGCAGTCTGGGGTTAAGAGCCTGGTGAGGGGGTTAAGAGCCTGGTGAGCAGTCTAGGGGTTAAGAGCCTGGTGAGCAGTCTAGGGGTTAAGAGCCTGGTGAGCAGTCAGAGCCTCAGTCTAGGGGTTAAGAGCCTGGTGAGCAGTCTAGGGGTTAAGAGCCTGGTGAGCAGTCTAGGGGTTAGCAGTCTAGGGGTTAAGAGCCTGGTGAGCAGTCTAGGGGTTAAGAGCCTGGTGAGCAGTCTAGGGGTTAAGAGCCTGGTGAGCAGTCTAGGGGTTAAGAGCCTGGTGAGCAGTCTAGGGGTTAAGAGCCTGGTGAGCAGTCTAGGGTTAAGAGCCTGGTGAGCAGTCTAGGGGTTAAGAGCCTGGTGAGCAGTCTAGGGGTTAAGAGCCTGGTGAGCAGTCTAGGGGTTAAGAGCCTGGTGAGCAGTCTAGGGGTTAAGAGCCTGGTGAGCAGTCTAGGGGTTAAGAGCCTGGTGAGCAGTCTAGGGGTTAAGAGCCTGGTGAGCAGTCTAGGGGTTAGAGCCTGGGGTGAGCAGTCTAGGGGTTAAGAGCCTGGTGAGCAGTCTAGGGGTTAAGAGCCTGGTGAGCAGTCTAGGGGTTAAGAGCCTTGAGCAGTCTAGGGGTTAAGAGCCTGGTGAGCAGTCTAGGGGTTAAGAGCCTGGTGAGCAGTCTAGGGGTTAAGAGCCTGGTGAGCAGTCTAGGGGTTAAGAGCCTGGTGAGCAGTCTAGGGGTTAAGAGCCTGGTGAGCAGTCTAGGGGTTAAGAGCCTGGTGAGCAGTCTAGGGGTTAAGAGCCTGGTGAGCAGTGGGGTTAAGAGCCTGGTGTCTAGGGGTTAAGAGCCTGGTGAGCAGTCTAGGGGTTAAGAGCCTGGTGAGCAGTCTAGGGGTTAAGAGCCTGGTGAGCAGTCTAGGGGTTAAGAGCCTGGTGAGCAGTCTAGGGGTTAAGAGCCTGGTGAGCAGTCTAGGGGTTAAGAGCCTGGTGAGCAGTCTAGGGGTTAAGAGCCTGGTGAGCAGTCTAGGGGTTAAGAGCCTGGTGAGCAGTCTAGGGGTTAAGAGCCTGGTGAGCAGTCTAGGGGTTAAGAGCCTAGCTCAAGTGAACAACAACAGTTGATGGTATCTAGGATACTAGAGGAGCGGGAGGCGGGAGGAAGAGAAGGAGGAGGAGGAGGAGAAAAGGGGAAGAGGAGGAGGAGAACACAAGGCAGGAAGAGGACGGTGGGGGGCCAAGTTTTAAAATGAATCTTTACTCGATCCCAGGCATCCTCTCTTCTCAAAAGGCATTGGAGAAGAAGGTCAGAGGGGAGGGACCTTGGATCTTCTCCTCCAATATGATTGGAAAGAAAATTGAGATAGAGCCATGGTTTTAATTAAGTCCATTCAGGAAGTGCATGCCAATTGTTTTCTATTGGGATTTTTCATAATTATAGAACTATTTACACTCACATATGCACGCTGCAGCCAGGCACTTGGTGACCACAATGGGAGGAGTGCATCCTGGGTAGAACGGCGTGGAGGCATACTCTGCGAAGCTCAGGGCGATGATGGCGAAGGAGGAGGGCTTTAGGACCATGATGGTGCTCCATGAGTAGAGGTAGGCCATCACTGACCCAAAGGCCTCCATCAGGTATGGGTATTCGCCTCCAGACTTAGTGATCATGGTGCCCAGCTCCGCGTAGCACAGCGCCCCTGCAGGCAGACAGGCAGGCTCAGAGACAGGCAGTTAGCTGACACTAGTCCTGCTTCAGGGGATTTCCTTCAGGGGATTTCCTTTCACATGGTTGTCTAGGTCTTAATTGACTAGTTAGGAACTCACCTGGTTATCTAGGTCTTAATTGACTAGTTAGGAACTCACCTGGTTATCTAGGTCTTAATTGACTAGTTAGGAACTCACCTGGTTGTCTAGGTCTTAATTGACTAGTTAGGAACTCACCTGGTTATCTAGGTCTTAATTGACTAGTTAGGAACTCACCTGGTTGTCTAGGTCTTAATTGACTAGTTAGGAACTCACCTGGTTATCTAGTTCTTAATTGACTAGTTAGGAACTCACCTGGTTATCTAGGTCTTAATTGACTAGTTAGGAACTCATCTGGTTGTCTAGGTCTTATTTCACATGTTAGGAACTCACCTGGTTATCTAGGTCTTAATTGACTAGTTAGGAACTCACCTGGTTATCTAGGTCTTAATTGACTAGTTAGGAACTCACCTGGTTATCTAGGTCTTAATTGACTAGTTAGGAACTCACCTGGTTATCTAGGTCTTATTTCACATGTTAGGAACTCACCTGGTTATCTAGGTCTTAATTGACTAGTTAGGAACTCACCTGGTTATCTAGGTCTTAATTGACTAGTTAGGAACTCATCTGGTTGTCTAGGTCTTATTTCACATGTTAGGAACTCACCTGGTTATCTAGGTCTTAATTGACTAGTTAGGAACTCACCTGGTTATCTAGGTCTTAATTGACTAGTTAGGAACTCACCTGGTTGTCTAGGTCTTAATTGATCAATCAAATCAAATGTTATTAGTCACATGCGCAGTAAAATCTTTACTTACGAGCCCCTAACCGACAGTGCAGTTTTTTTTTAAATGGTGTGGAGAGGGGAGGGGGATCAATGTGGATAGTCTGGGTAGCCATTTGACTAGATGTTCAGGAGTGAATGTTGACCTTTCTAAAGGTCTTACTCACATCAGCTGCGAAGAGCGTGATCACACAGTCTTCCAGTATAGCTGGTGCTCGCATGCATGTTTCAGTGTTATTTACCTCGAAGCGAGCATAGAAGTAGTTTAGCTCGTCCGGTAGGCTTGTGTCACTGGGCAGCTCTCGGCTGTGCTTCCCTTTGTAGTCTGTCATGGTTTGCAGGCCCTGCAGGATTTCTTATAAGCTTCCGGGTTAGAGTCCCACTCCTTGAAAGCGGCAGCTCTACCCTTTCAGACGCAATCGTTAGGCAAGGGTAATTTCAGTGTAGGAAAGGATGAAACAGCGTCTGTGCCACCAGTAAGTACAGATAGTAGTATAAATCCCCTGGCACAGTCCCCGCAGCCGGACAACTTTCTCACGGTTTCTGGAGGGAAATGCTGTAGGAACGCTCAACCGGTGTCGCTCATTTAGCCGACAGAAACTTTCAACCGGTTTTCCCCATTAAGCAGCGAGTCGGAGTCAGAGGCCGAGTCTTCTCTGGTCTCTACTCCTCCCGTTACGGGGTCTGAGACGCCGAAGCTTCCCACCATTAGCTCTGACAAATTGAAAACTCTAGTCATTGGTGACTCCATTACCCGCAGTATTAGACTTAAAACGAATCATCCAGCGATCATACACTGTTTACCAGGGGGCAGGGCTACCGACGTTAAGGCTAATCTGAAGATGGTGCTGGCTAAAGCTAAAACTGGCGAGTGTAGAGCGTATAGACATAATGTTATCCATGTCGGCACCAACGATGTAATTGTCTCTGGCCCCCTCCCAGTTAGGGGGAGTGATGAGCTCTACAGCAGAGTCTCACAACTCAATCGCTGGTTGAAAACTGTTTTCTGCCCCTCCCAAAAGATAGAATTTGTAGATAATTGGCCCTCTTTCTGGGACTCATCCACAAACAGGACCAAGCCTGACCTGCTGAGGAGTGACGGACTCCATCCTAGCTGGAGGGGTGCTCTCATCTTATCTACCAACATAGACAGGGCTCTAACTCCTCTAGCTCCACAATGAAATAGGGTGCAGGCCAGGCCAGCAGGCTGTTAGCCAGCCTGCCAGCATAGTGGAGTCTGCCACTAGCACAGTCAGTGTAGTCAGCTCAGCTATCACCATTGAGACCGTGTCTGTGCCTCGACCTAGGTTGGGCAAAACTAAACATGGCGGTGTTCGCCTTAGCAATCTCACTATGATAAAGACCACCTCCATTCCTGTCATTATTGAAAGAGATCATGATACCTCTCATCTCAAAATAGCGCTACTTTATGTTAGATCCCTTACTTCAAAGGCAATTATAGTCAATTAACTAATCACTGATCATAATCTTGATGTGATTGGCCTGACTGAAACATGGCTTAAGCCTGATGAATTTACTGTGTTAAATGAGGCCTCACCTCCTGGCTACACTAGTGACCATATCCCTCGTGCATCCCGCAAAGGCGGAGGTGTTGCTAACATTTACGATAGCAAATTTCAATTTACAAAAAAAAAATGACGTTTTCATCTTTTGAGCTTCTAGTCATGAAATCTATGCAGCCTACTCAATCACTTTTTATAGCTACTGTTTACAGGCCTCCTGGGCCATATACAGCGTTCCTCACTGAGTTCCCTGAATTCCTATCGGACCTTGTAGTCATAGCAGATAATATTCTAATCTTTGGTGACTTTAATATTCACATGGAAAAGTCCACAGACCCACTCCAAAAGGCTTTCGGAGCCATCATCGACTCAGTGGGTTTTGTCCAACATGTCTCTGGACCCACTCACTGTCACAGTCATACGCTGGACCTAGTTTTGTCCCATGGAATAAATGTTGTGGATCTTAATGTTTTTCCTCATAATCCTGGACTATCGGACCAACATTTTATTACGTTTGCAATTGCAACAAATAATCTGCTCAGACCCCAACCAAGGAACATCAAAAGTCGTGCTATAAATTCACAGACAACACAAAGATTCCTTGATGCCCTTCCAGACTCCCTCTGCCTACCCAAGGACACCAGAGGACAAAAATCAGTTAACCACCTAACTGAGGAACTCAATTTAACCTTACGCAATACCCTAGATGCAGTTGCACCCCTAAAAACTAAAAACATTTCTCATAAGAAACTAGCTCACTGGTACACAGAAAATACCTGAGCTCTGAAGCAAGCTTCCAGAAAATTGGAACGGAAATGGCGCCACACCAAACTGGAAGTCTTCCGACTAGCTTGGAAAGACAGTACCGTGCAGTACCGTAGAGCCCTTACTGCTGCTCGATCATGCTATTTTTCTAACTTAATTGAGGAAAATAAGAACAATCCGAAATTCCTTTTTGATACTGTCGCAAAGCTAACTAAAAAGCAGCATTCCCCAAGAGAGGATGACTTTCACTTTAGCAGTGATAAATTCATGAACTTCTTTGAGGAAAAGATTATGATTATTAGAAAGCAAATTACGGACTCCTCTTTAAACCTGCGTATTCCTTCAAAGCTCAGTTGTCCTGAGTCTGCACAACTCTCCCAGCACCTAGGATCAAGAGAGACGCTCAAGTGTTTTAGTACTATATCTCTTGACACAATGATGAAAATAATCATGGCCTCTAAACCTTCAAGCTGCATACTGGACCCTATTCCAACTAAACTACTGAAAGAGCTGCTTCCTGTGCTTGGCCCTCCTATGTTAAACATAATAAACTGCTCTCTATCCACCGGATGTGTACCAAACTCACTAAAAGTGGCAGTAATAAAGCCTCTCTTGAAAAAGCCAAACCTTGACCCAGAAAATATAAAAAACTATCGGCCTATATCGAATCTTCCATTCCTCTCAAAATTTTTTGAAAAGGCTGTTGCGCAGCAACTTACTGCCTTCCTGAAGACAAACAATGGATACGAAATGCTTCAGTCTGGTTTTAGACCCCATCATAGCACTGAGACGGCACTTGTGAAGGTGGTAAATGACATTTTAATGGCATCGGACCGAGGCTCTGCATCTGTCCTCGTGCTCCTAGACCTTAGTGCTGCTTTTGATACCATCGATCACCACATTCTTTTGGAGAGATTGGAAACCCAAATTGGTCTACACGGACAAGTTCTGGCCTGGTTTAGATCTTATCTGTCGGAAAGATATCAGTTTGTCTCTGTGAATGGTTTGTCCTCTGACAAATCAACTGTAAATTTCGGTGTTCCTCAGGGTTCCGTTTTGGGACCACTATTGTTTTCACTATATATTTTGCCTCTTGGGGATGTTATTCGAAAACATAATGTTAACTTTCACTGCTATGCGGATGACACACAGCTGTACATTTCAATGAAACATGGTGAAGCCCAGAAAAATTAATCCATGCTTTTGTCACTTCTAGGTTAGACTACTGCAATGCTCTACTCTCCGGCTACCCGGATAAAGCACTAAATAAACTTCAGTTGGTGCTAAATACGGCTGCTAGAATCCTGACTAGAACCAAAAAATGTGATCATATTATTCCAGTGCTAGCCTCTCTACACTGGCTTCCTGTCAAAGCAAGGGCTGATTTCAAGGTTTTACTGCTAACCTACAAAGCATTACATGGGCTTGCTCCTACCTATCTTTCCGATTTGGTCCTGCCGTACATACCTACACGTACACTACGGTCACAAGACGCAGGCCTCCTAATTGTCCCTAGAATTTCTAAGCAAACAGCTGGAGGCAGGGCTTTCTCCTATAGAGCTCCATTTTTATGGAACGGTCTGCCTACCCATGTCAGAGACGCAAACTCGGTCTCAACCTTTAAGTCTTTACTGAAGACTCATCTCTTCAGTGGGTCATATGATTGAGTGTAGTCTGGACCAGGAGTGGGAAGGTGAACGGAAGGGCTCTGGAGCAACGAACCGCCCTTGCTGTCTCTGCCTGGCCGGTTCCCCTCTTTCCACTGGGATTCTCTGCCTCTAACCCTATTACAGGGGCTGAGTCACTGGCTTTACTGGGGCTCTCTCATGCCGTCCCTGGAAGGGGTGCGTCACCTGAGTGGGTTGATTCACTGATGTGGTCATCCGGTCTGGGTTGGCGCCCCCCCTTGGGTTGTGCCATGGCAGAGATCTTTGTGGGCTATACTCAGCCTTGTCTCAGGATGGTAAGTTGGTGGTTGAAGACATCCCTCTAGTGGTGTGGGGGCTGTGCTTTGGCAAAGTGGGTGGGGTTATATACTTCCTGTTTGGCCCTGTCCGGGGTGTCCTCGGATGGGGCCACAGTGTCTCCTGACCCCTCCTGTCTCAGCCTCCAGTATTTATGCTGCAGTAGTTTATGTGTCGGGGGGCTAGGGTCAGTTTGTTATATCTGGAGTACTTCTCCTGTCCTATTCGGTGTCCTGTGTGAATCTAAGTGTGCGTTCTCTAATTCTCTCCTTCTCTCTTTCTTTCTCTCTCTCGGAGGACCTGAGCCCTAGGACCATGCCCCAGGACTACCTGACATGATGACTCCTTGCTGTCCCCAGTCCATCTGAACGTGCTGCTGCTCCAGTTTCAACTGTTCTGCCTTATTATTATAAGACCATGCTGGTCATTTATGAACATTTGAACATCTTGGCCATGTTCTGTTATAATCTCCACCCGGCACAGCCAGAAGAGGACTGGCCACCCCACATAGCCTGGTTCCTCTCTAGGTTTCTTCCTAGGTTGTGGCCTTTCTAGGGAGTTTTTCCTAGCCACCGTGCTTCTACACCTGCATTGCTTGCTGTTTGGGGTTTTAGGCTGGGTTTCTGTACAGCACTTTGAGATATCAGCTGATGTACGAAGGGCTATATAAATAAATTTGATTTGAATCATTTGAGAAACCGAGGCTGTCGAGTCTGCCAATAAGAATGTGGTGATTGACAGAGTCGAAAGCCTTGGCCAGGTCGATGAATACGGCTGCACAGTAATGTCTCTTATCGATGGCGTTTATGATGTCGTTTAGAACCTTGAGCGTGTGGCTGAGGTGCACCCATGACCAACTCTGAAACCAGATTGCATAGCGGAGAAGGTATGGTGGGATTCGAAATGGTCAGTGATCTGTTTGTTGACTTGGCTTTCGAAAACCTTAGAAAGACAAGGTAGGATAGATATAAGTCTGTAGCAGTTTGGGTCTAGAGAGTGTCACCCCCTTTGAAGAGGGGGATGACCGCGGCAGCTTTCCAATCTTTGGGAGGTTGAACAGGCTAGTAATAGGAGAGGTTGAACAGGCTAGTAATAGGAGAGGTTGAACAGGCTAGTAATGGGAGAGGTTGAACAGGCTAGTAATGGGAGAGGTTGAACAGGCTAGTAATAGGAGAGGTTGAACAGGCTAGTAATAGGAGAGGTTGAACAGGCTAGTAATAGGAGAGGTTGAACAGGCTAGTAATAGGAGAGGTTGAACAGGCTAGTAATAGGAGAGGTTGAACAGGCTAGTAATAGGAGAGGTTGAACAGGCTAGTAATGGGAGAGGTTGAACAGGCTAGTAATAGGAGAGGTTGAACAGGCTAGTAATGTGAGAGGTTGTGAGGCTAGTAATGGGAGAGGTTGAACAGGCTAGTAATGGGAGAGGTTGAACAGGCTAGTAATAGGAGAGGTTGAACAGGCTAGTAATAGGAGAGGTTGAACAGGCTAGTAATAGGAGAGGTTGAACAGGCTAGTAATAGGAGAGGTTGAACAGGCTAGTAAAAGGGGTTGCAACAAATTCGGCAGATCATTTTAGAAAGAGGGGGTCCAGATTGTCTAGCCCGGCTGATTTGTAGGGGTCCAGATTTTGCAGCTCTTTCAGAACATCAGCTATCTGGATTTGGGTAAAGGATAAATGGTGGGGGCTTTGGCGGGGTGCTGTGGAGGGTGCCGGGCAGTTGACTGGGGTAGGGGTAGCCATGTGGAAAGCATGGCCAGCCGTAGAAAAATGAGTTTTGAAATTCTCAATTATAGTGGATTTATCAGTGGTGACAGTGTTTCCTAGCCTCAGAGCAGTGGGGCAGCTGGGAGGAGGTGCTCTTATTCTCCATGGACTTTACAGTGTCCCAGAACATTTTTGAGTTGGTACTACAGGATACAAATTTCTGTTTGAAAAGCTTGCCTTAGCTTTTCTGACTGCCTGTGTATATTTGTTCCTAACAAATGAATGAATAATTAATAACTCAGCAGGGTTCATGTTAGTGGCACTATGTCCATGTTTCTGTTTACTGGTTTGGGGGGATTGAACACACTGACACAGTCCTTCTCACAGTCAGTATGCCTCCCAAAGGGAACCCTATTCCCTATATAGTGCACTACTTTAGACCAGAGCCCTATAGCACCCTATTCCCTATATAGTGCACTACTTTAGACCAGAGCCCTATAGCACCCTATATAGTGCACTACTTTAGACCAGAGCCCTATGGCACCCTATTCCCTATATAGTGCACTACTTTAGACCAGAGCCCTATGGCACCCTATTCCCTATATAGTGCACTACTTTAGACCAGAGCCCTATAGCACCCTATTCCCTATATAGTGCACTACTTTAGACCAGAGCCCTATAGCACCCTATTCCCTATATAGTGCTACTTTAGACCAGAGCCAGCACCCTATAGCACCCTATAGCACCCTATATAGTGCACTACTTTAGACCAGAGCCCTATGGCACCCTATTCCCTATATAGTGCACTACTTTAGACCAGAGCCCTATAGCACCCTATTCCCTATATAGTGCACTACTTTAGACCAGAGCCCTATAGCACCCTATTCCCTATATAGTGCACTACTTTAGACCAGAGCCCTATAGCACCCTATATAGTGCACTACTTTAGACCAGAGCCCTATGGCACCCTATTCCCTATATAGTGCACTACTTTAGACCAGAGCCCTATAGCACCCTATTCCCTATATAGTGCACTACTTTAGACCAGAGCCCTATAGCACCCTATATAGTGCACTACTTTAGACCAGAGCCCTATGGCACCCTATATAGTGCACTACTTTAGACCAGAGCCCTATGGCACCCTATATAGTGCACTACTTTAGACCAGAGCCCTATAGCACCCTATATAGTGCACTACTTTAGACCAGAGCCCTATGGCACCCTATATAGTGCACTACTTTAGACCAGAGCCCTATGGCACCCTATATAGGGCACTACTTTAGGCCAGAGCCCTATGGCACCCTATTCCCTATATAGTACACTACATTAGACC
This sequence comes from Oncorhynchus tshawytscha, assembly GCF_018296145.1. NCBI lineage: Eukaryota > Metazoa > Chordata > Actinopteri > Salmoniformes > Salmonidae > Oncorhynchus > Oncorhynchus tshawytscha. The sequence goes on along the minus strand of NW_024609404.1, from coordinate 99,997 downwards.
AGAGCCCTATGGCACCCTATATAGTGCACTACTTTAGACCAGAGCCCTATGGCACCCTATTCCCTATATAGGGCACTACTTTAGGCCAGAGCCCTATGGCACCCTATTCCCTATATAGTGCACTACTTTAGACCAGAGCCCTATGGCACCCTATTCCCTATATATAGTGCACTACTTTAGATCAGGACCCTATGGGGGACCACGACCCATAGGGTTAGGGTGCCATAGGGATGCAGTTCCAGTTCTTCTCACACGGGGCCCTTCTCACACGGAGCCCTTCTCACACGGAGCCCTTCTCACACGGAGCCCTTCTCACACGGGGCCCTTCTCACACGGGGCCCTTCTCACACGGGGCCCTCCTCACACGGGGCCCTCCTCACACGGGGCCCTTCTCACACGGAGCCCTTCTCACACGGAGCCCTCCTCACACGGGGCCCTCCTCACACGGGGCCCTTCTCACACGGGGCCCTTCTCACACGGGGCCCTTCTCACACAGAGCCCTCCTCACACGGGCCCTTCTCACACGGGGCCCTTCTCACACGGGGCCCTTCTCACACGGGGCCCTTCTCACACAGAGCCCTCCTCACACGGGCCCTTCTCACACGGGGCCCTTCCTCACACGGGGCCCTCCTCACACGGGGCCCTCCTCACACGGGGCCCTCCTCACACGGGGCCCTCCTCACACGGGGCCCTCCTCACACGGGGCCCTTCTCACACGGGGCCCTTCTCACACAGGGCCCTTCTCACACGGAGCCCTTCTCACACCGGGCCCTTCTCACACGGAGCCCTTCTCACACGGGGCCCTTCTTACACGGGGCCCTTCTCACAGGGGGCCCTCCTCACACGGGGCCCTTCTCACACGGGGCCCTCCTCACACGGGGCCCTTCTCACACAGGGCCCTCCTCACACAGGGCCCTTCTCACACGGGGCCCTTCTCACACGGGGCCCTTCTCACACGGGGCCCTTCTCACACGGGGCCCTTCTCACACGGAGCCCTTCTCACACAGGGCCCTTCTCACACGGGGCCCTTCTTACACGGGGCCCTTCACACACGGGGCCCTCCTCACACGGGGCCCTTCTCACACGGAGCCCTCCTCACACGGGGCCCTTGTCACATGGAGCCCTTCTCACATGGGGCCCTTCTCACTTTGGTCATTCCTGATTTAGGAGATTCCTATCATTCTTTCCGACCACTAGTGACTGGTTAGATATTACCTAGGACAGGGTTAGTCAAGAAAACCTATCTCAGTTTATGGTGTCATTTAGTGTCTGGTTAGAGATTACCCAGGTCAGATCAGGTAATGTATGTGTCCTCACCCACTGTAGCCTGTGTGTGTCTGTCTCCTCACCCAGTGTAGCCTGTGTGTCTGTCTCCTCACCCAGTGTAGCCTGTGTGTGTGTCTCCTCACCCACTGTAGCCTGTGTGTGTGTGTCCTCACCCAGTGTAGCCTGTGTGTGTGTGTGTCTCCTCACCCAGTGTAGCCTGTGTGTGTCTGTCTCCTCACCCAGTGTAGCCTGTGTGTGTGTGTCTGCTCACCCAGTGTAGCCTGTGTGTGTGTGTCCTCACCCAGTGTAGCCTGTGTGTGTGTGTCCTCACCCAGTGTAGCCTGTGTGTGTGTGTCCTCACCCAGTGTAGCCTGTGTGTGTGTGTCCTCACCCAGTGTAGCTAGCACCCCGCAGGCGGCCCAGACACACAGACAAGGTCCTACGGCTCCCGTTTCCAGCAGCACTGCCTTAGGGGAGATGAAGATGCCGGAGCCGATCATGGTTCCTACGATCAGACAGATCCCACTCAAAAGGCCCACCTGCAGAGAGAGACAGGAAGTGGTTATGACAACTTCCTGTGACGGTGATATATATATATATTATTTTTATGGAATAAAATATGTCCTGTGTCACCACTCAATCAATGACTGACAGGCTCATGATAGTGTTTATAAACACAGTGTAGTGTGAGTTAGTGAGTAGTTAACTCAATGAGTCTCACTGTCACGCCGGCGTAATTTAGGACTTCTGAACCCCTTTTAAACATGGTGTGTTTCTTCTGAGTCTGTAGATACCAACCATTTGTCTGTGTGTTAACGGGGAAGGAGCTAGAGGGGGGTTTGTAAGACAAGCACAGATCCCCAAAGGTCACAGGGGACGTATTTTTTACAGAATCTATAGAGTCAGAATGACCCGCACAAAGCGAAAAAAAAGGGAAAATGTGTTTCATTTTTTATTTATTTGACCTTTATTTAACTAGGCAAGTCAGTTAAGAACAAATTCTTATTTTCAATGACGGCCTAGGAACAGTGGGTTAACTGCCTGTTCAGGGGCAGAACGACATATTTGTACCTTGTCAGCTCGGGGATTTGAACTTGCAACCTTCCAGTTACTAGTTCAACGCCCTAACCACTAGGCTACCCTGCCGCCCCATATCACTGGAAAATTCCTCAATAAACTATTGAGAGGTACTGACTCTGGGTTCCTGAGAGCCTCCCTGTGTAAACTACAGAATGAAGCAGTAGTTCTATTGAGAGGTACTGACTCTGGGTTCCTGAGAGCCTCCCTGAATGAAGCAGTAAACTGACAGAATGAAATGAAGCAGTAGTTCTATTGAGAGGTACTGACCAGTAAACAGCTTCCTAACATTCCTCAGTCAGTCAGATACTGTTGTCAGAGTCACTCAGTAACCCTGTACACTGTAACAGGACTATACATTGACAGCTACCATACAAAGGCCTTGTACACAAGCCAGGAGGATTGATGTTGGTCACTCAAGTAGGTTATGTACTTGTAGCAAGCGAGAACACGAATGGAACCAGAATGCAATGTCATACTTGGTCAGTTATCACACAAATGGATCCAGAATGCAATGTCATACTTGGTGAGTTATCACATGAGTGGAACCAGAATGCAATGTCATACTTCATTTGTGGTATAGTTATATTTGCGATCAAAAAAATGGTTTCTATTTCACGTCCCAAAGATTTATCAAACAGACAATTGGGATACATGTTTTTGGTAAAGGTCCCAGATTGATCTAGTCTGGTTTATTATTATCTGATGTGGTAAAGGTCCCAGATTGATCTAGTCTGGTTTATTATTATCTGATGTGGTAAAGGTCCCAGGTTGATCTAGTCTGGTTTATTATTATCTGATGTGGTAAAGGTCCCAGATTGATCTAGTCTGGTTTATTATTATCTGATGTGGTAAAGGTCCCAGATTGATCTAGTCTGGTTTATTATTATCTGATGTGGTAAAAGGTCCCAGATTGATCTAGTCTGGTTTATTATTATCTGATGTGGTAAAGGTCCCAGATTGATCTAGTCTGGTTTATTATTATCTGATGTGGTAAAGGTCCCAGATTGATCTAGTCTGGTTTATTATTATCTGATGTGGTAAAGGTCCAAGATTGATCTAGTCTGGTTTATTATTATCTGATGTGGTAAAGGTCCCAGATTGATCTAGTCTGGTTTATTATTATCTGATGTGGTAAAGGTCCCAGATTGATCTAGTCTGGTTTATTATTATCTGATGTGGTAAAGGTCCCAGATTGATCTAGTCTGGTTTATTATTATCTGATGTCCCAGGTTGATCTAGTCTAGTTTATTATTATCTGATGTGGTAAAGGTCCCAGATTGATCTAGTCTGGTTTATTATTATCTGATGTGGTAAAGGTCCCAGATTGATCTAGTCTGGTTTATTATTATCTGATGTGGAACAGGTCCCAGATTGATCTAGTCTGGTTTATTATCTGATGTGGTAAAAGGTCCCAGATTGATCTAGTCTGGTTTATTATCTGATGTGGTACAGGTCCCAGATTGATCTAGTCTGGTTTATTATCTGATGTGGTACAGGTCCCAGATTGATCTAGTCTGGTTTATTATTATCTGATGTCCCAGATTGATCTAGTCTGGTTTATTAGTATCTGATGTGGTAAAGGTCCCAGATTGATCTAGTCTGGTTTATTATTATCTGATGTGGTAAAGGTCCCAGATTGATCTAGTCTGGTTTATTATTATCTGATGTGGTAAAGGTCCCAGATTGATCTAGTCTGGTTTATTATTATCTGATGTGGTAAAGGTCCCAGATTGATCTAGTCTGGTTTATTATTATCTGATGTGGTAAAGGTCCCAGGTTGATCTAGTCTGGTTTATTATTATCTGATGTCCCAGATTGATCCAGTCTGGTTTATTATTATCTGATGTGGTAAAGGTCCCAGATTGATCTAGTCTGGTTTATTATTATCTGATGTCCCAGATTGATCCAGTCTGGTTTATTATTATCTGATGTGGTAAAGGTCCCAGATTGATCTAGTCTGGTTTATTATTATCTGATGTGGTAAAGGTCCCAGATTGATCTAGTCTGGTTTATTATTATCTGATGTCCCAGATTGATCCAGTCTGGTTTATTATTATCTGATGTGGTAAAGGTCCCAGATTGATCTAGTCTGGTTTATTAGTATCTGATGTCCCAGATTGATCCAGTCTGGTTTATTATTATCTGATGTGGTAAAGGTCCCAGATTGATCTAGTCTGGTTTATTATTATCTGATGTCCCAGGTTGATCTAATCTGGTTTATTATTATCTGATGTGGTAAAGGTCCCAGATTGAGCTAGTCTGGTTTATTATTATCTGATGTCCCAGGTTGATCTAGTCTGGTTTATTATTATCTGATGTCCCAGGTTGATCTAGTCTAGTTTATTATTATCTGATGTGGTAAAGGTCCCAGATTGATCTAGTCTGGTTTATTATTATCTGATGTGGTAAAGGTCCCAGATTGATCTAGTCTGGTTTTATTGTCTGATGTGGTAAAGGTCCCAGATTGAGCTCTGATGTCCCAGGTTGATCTAGTCTGGTTTATTATTATCTGATGTCCCAGGTTGATCTAGTCTGGTTTATTATTATCTGATGTGGTAAAGGTCCCAGATTGATCTAGTCTGGTTTATTATTATCTGATGTGGTAAAGGTCCCAGATTGATCTAGTCTGGTTTATTATTGTCTGATGTGGTAAAGGTCCCAGATTGATCTAGTCTGGTTTGTTATTATCTGATGTGGTAAAGGTCCCAGATTGATCTAGTCTGGTTTATTATTATCTGATGTGGTAAAGGTCCCAGATTGATCTAGTCTGGTTTATTATTATCTGATGTGGTAAAGGTCCCAGATTGATCTAGTCTAGTTTATTATTATCTGATGTCCCAGATTGATATAGTCTGGTTTATTATTATCTGATGTGGTAAAGGTCCCAGATTGATCTAGTCTGGTTTATTATTATCTGATGTGGTAAAGGTCCCAGATTGATCTAGTCTGGTTTATTATTATCTGATGTGGTAAAGGTCCCAGATTGATCTAGTCTGGTTTATTATTATCTGATGTGGTAAAGGTCCCAGATTGATCTAGTCTGGTTTATTATTATCTGATGTGGTAAAGGTCCCAGATTGATCTAGTCTGGTTTATTATTATCTGATGTGGTAAAGGTCCCAGATTGATCTAGTCTGGTTTATTATTATCTGATGTGGTAAAGGTCCCAGATTGATCTAGTCTGGTTTATTATTATCTGATGTGGTAAAGGTCCCAGATTGATCTAGTCTGGTTTATTATTATCTGATGTGGTAAAGGTCCCAGATTGATCTAGTCTGGTTTATTATTATCTGATGTGGTAAAAGGTCCCAGATTGATCTAGTCTGGTTTATTATTATCTGATGTGGTAAAGGTCCCAGATTGATCTAGTCTGGTTTATTATTATCTGATGTCCCAGATTGATCCAGTCTGGTTTATTATTATCTGATGTGGTGAAGGTCCCAGATTGATCTAGTCTGGTTTATTATTATCTGATGTGGTAAAGGTCCCAGATTGATCTAGTCTGGTTTATTATTATCTGATGTCCCAGATTGATCCAGTCTGGTTTATTATTATCTGATGTGGTAAAGGTCCCAGATTGATCTAGTCTGGTTTATTAGTATCTGATGTCCCAGATTGATCCAGTCTGGTTTATTATTATCTGATGTGGTAAAGGTCCCAGATTGATCTGGTCTGGTTTATTATTATCTGATGTCCCAGGTTGATCTAGTCTGGTTTATTATTATCTGATGTGGTAAAGGTCCCAGATTGAGCTAGTCTGGTTTATTATTATCTGATGTCCCAGGTTGATCTAGTCTGGTTTATTATTATCTGATGTCCCAGGTTGATCTAGTCTGGTTTATTATTATCTGATGTGGTAAAGGTCCCAGATTGATCTAGTCTGGTTTATTATTATCTGATGTGGTAAAGGTCCCAGATTGATCTAGTCTGGTTTATTATTGTCTGATGTGGTAAAGGTCCCAGATTGAGCTAGTCTGGTTTATTATTATCTGATGTCCCAGGTTGATCTAGTCTGGTTTATTATTATCTGATGTCCCAGGTTGATCTAGTCTGGTTTATTATTATCTGATGTGGTAAAGGTCCCAGATTGATCTAGTCTGGTTTATTATTATCTGATGTGGTAAAGGTCCCAGATTGATCTAGTCTGGTTTATTATTGTCTGATGTGGTAAAGGTCCCAGATTGATCTAGTCTGGTTTATTATTATCTGATGTGGTAAAGGTCCCAGATTGATCTAGTCTGGTTTATTATTATCTGATGTGGTAAAGGTCCCAGATTGATCTAGTCTGGTTTATTATTATCTGATGTGGTAAAGGTCCCAGATTGATCTAGTCTGGTTTATTATTATCTGATGTGGTAAAGGTCCCAGATTGATCTAGTCTGGTTTATTATTATCTGATGTGGTAAAGGTCCCAGATTGATCTAGTCTGGTTTATTATTATCTGATGTGGTAAAGGTCCCAGATTGATCTAGTCTGGTTTATTATTATCTGATGTGGTAAAGGTCCCAGATTGATCTAGTCTGGTTTATTATTATCTGATGTGGTAAGGTCCCAGATTGATCTAGTCTGGTTTATTATTATCTGATGTGGTAAAGGTCCCAGATTGATCTAGTCTGGTTTATTATTATCTGATGTGGTAAATCTGGTCCCAGATTGATCTAGTCTGGTTTATTATTATCTGATGTGGTAAAGGTCCCAGATTGATCTAGTCTGGTTTATTATTATCTGATGTGGTAAAGGTCCCAGATTGATCTAGTCTGGTTTATTATTATCTGATGTCCCAGATTGATCTAGTCTGGTTTATTATTATCTGATGTGGTAAAGGTCCCAGATTGATCTAGTCTGGTTTATTATTATCTGATGTCCCAGATTGATCCAGTCTGGTTTATTATTATCTGATGTGGTAAATCTGGTCCCAGATTGATCTAGTCTGGTTTATTATTATCTGATGTGGTAAAGGTCCCAGATTGATCTAGTCTGGTTTATTATTATCTGATGTGGTAGATTGATCCAGTCTGGTTTATTATTATCTGATGTCCCAGATTGATTAGTCTGGTTTATTATTATCTGATGGGTAAAGGTCCCAGATTGATCTAGTCTGGTTTATTATTATCTGATGTCCCAGATTGATCCAGTCTGGTTTATTATTATCTGATGTGGTAAAGGTCCCAGATTGATCTGGTCTGGTTTATTATTATCTGATGTCCCAGGTTGATCTAGTCTGGTTTCTGGTTATTATTATCTGATGTGGTAAAGGTCCCAGATTGAGCTAGTCTGGTTTATTATTATCTGATGTCCCAGGTTGATCTAGTCTGGTTTATTATTATCTGATGTCCCAGGTTGATCTAGTCTGGTTTATTATTATCTGATGTGGTAAAGGTCCCAGATTGATCTAGTCTGGTTTATTATTATCTGATGTGGTAAAGGTCCCAGATTGATCTAGTCTGGTTTATTATTGTCTGATGTGGTAAAGGTCCCAGATTGATCTAGTCTGGTTTGTTATTATCTGATGTGGTAAAGGTCCCAGATTGATCTAGTCTGGTTTATTATTATCTGATGTGGTAAAGGTCCCAGATTGATCTAGTCTGGTTTATTATTATCTGATGTCCCAGATTGATATAGTCTGGTTTATTATTATCTGATGTGGTAAAGGTCCCAGATTGATCTAGTCTGGTTTATTATTATCTGATGTCCCAGATTGATATAGTCTGGTTTATTATTATCTGATGTGGTAAAGGTCCCAGATTGATCTAGTCTGGTTTATTATTATCTGATGTGGTAAAGGTCCCAGATTGATCTAGTCTGGTTTATTATTATCTGATGTGGTAAAGGTCCCAGATTGATCTAGTCTGGTATATTATTATCTGATGTGGTAAAGGTCCCAGATTGATCTAGTCTGGTTTATTATTATCTGATGTGGTAAAGGTCCCAGATTGATCTAGTCTGGTTTCCCATTGATTATCTGATGTGGTAAAGGTCCCAGATTGATCTAGTCTGGTTTATTATTATCTGATGTGGTAAAGGTCCCAGATTGATCTAGTCTGGTTTATTATTATCTGATGTGGTAAATGTGGTAAAGGTCCCAGATTGATCTAGTCTGGTTTATTATTATCTGATGTGGTAAAGGTCCCAGATTGATCTAGTCTGGTTTATTATTATCCCAGATGATGTTTATTATTATCTGATGTAAAGGATCTAGTCTGGTTTTATTATCTGAGATTGATCTAGTCTGGTTTATTATTATCTGATGTGGTAAAGGTCCCAGATTGATCTAGTCTGGTTTATATATTATCTGATATTATCTGATGTGGTAACCCAGATTGATCTAGTCTGGTTTATTATTATCTGATGTGGTAAAGGTCCCAGATTGATCTAGTCTGGTTTATTATTATCTGATGTGGTAAAGGGTCCCAGATTGATCTAGTCTGGTTTATTATCTGATGATGGTACAGGTCCCAGATTGATCTAGTCTGGTTTATTATCTGATGTGGTACAGGTCCCAGATTGATCTAGTCTGGTTTATTATTATGTGATAAGGTCCCAGATTGATCTAGTCTGGTTTATTATTATCTGATGTGGTAAAGGTCCCAGATTGATCTAGTCTGGTTTATTATTATCTGATGTGGTAAAGGTCCCAGATTGATCTAGTCTGGTTTATTATTATCTGATGTGGTAAAGGTCCCAGATAAATTATTATCTGATGTCCCAGATTGATCTAGTCTGGTTTATTATTATCTGATGTGGTAAAGGTCCCAGGTTGATCTAGTCTGGTTTATTATTATCTGATGTCCCAGATTGATCCAGTCTGGTTTATTATTATCTGATGTGGTAAAGGTCCCAGATTGATCTAGTCTGGTTTATTATTATCTGATGTGGTAAAGGTCCCAGATTGATCTAGTCTGGTTTATTAGTATCTGATGTCCCAGATTGATCCAGTCTGGTTTATTATTATCTGATGTGGTAAAGGTCCCAGATTGATCTAGTCTGGTTTATTATTATCTGATGTGGTAATTATCTGGTCCCAGATTGATCTAGTCTGGTTTATTATTATCTGATGTCCCAGATTGTCTGGTTTATTATTATCCAGTCTGGTTTATTTATTATCTGATGTGGTAAAGGTCCCAGATTGATCTAGTCTGGTTTATTATTATCTGATGTCCCAGATTGATCTAGTCTGGTTTATTATTATCTGGTGTGGTAAAGGTCCCAGATTGATCTAGTCTGGTTTATTATTATCTGATGTCCCAGGTTGATCTAGTCTGGTTTATTATTATCTGATGTGGTAAAGGTCCCAGATTGAGCTAGTCTGGTTTATTATTATCTGATGTCCCAGGTTGATCTAGTCTGGTTTATTATTATCTGATGTCCCAGGTTGATCTAGTCTAGTTTATTATTATCTGATGTGGTAAAGGTCCCAGATTGATCTAGTCTGGTTTATTATTATCTGATGTGGTAAAGGTCCCAGATTGATCTAGTCTGGTTTATTATTGTCTGATGTGGTAAAGGTCCCAGATTGAGCTAGTCTGGTTTATTATTATCTGATGTCCCAGGTTGATCTAGTCTGGTTTATTATTATCTGATGTCCCAGGTTGATCTAGTCTGGTTTATTATTATCTGATGTTGATCTAGTAAATCTGATGTCCCAGATTGATCTAGTCTGGTTTATTATTATCTGATGTGGTAAAGGTCCCAGATTGATCTAGTCTGGTTTATTATTGTCTGATGTGGTAAAGGTCCCAGATTGATCTAGTCTGGTTTGTTATTATCTGATGTGGTAAAGGTCCCAGATTGATCTAGTCTGGTTTATTATTATCTGATGTGGTAAAGGTCCCAGATTGATCTAGTCTGGTTTATTATTATCTGATGTCCCAGATTGATATAGTCTGGTTTATTATTATCTGATGTGGTAAAGGTCCCAGATTGATCTAGTCTGGTTTATTATTATCTGATGTGGTAAAGGTCCCAGATTGATCTAGTCTGGTTTATTATTATCTGATGTGGTAAAGGTCCCAGATTGATCTAGTCTGGTTTATTATTATCTGATGTGGTAAAGGTCCCAGATTGATCTAGTCTGGTTTATTATTATCTGATGTGGTGAAGGTCCCAGATTGATCTAGTCTGGTTTATTATTATCTGATGTGGTAAAGGTCCCTGATTGATCTAGTCTGGTTTATTATTATCTGATGTGGTAAAGGTCCCAGATTGATCTAGTCTGATTTATTATCTGATGTGGTAAAAGGTCCCAGATTGCTGTTCTGAGAGGAATCATTTTGACAGAGAGAGCCAAATGAGACAGAGTCTGCGTGTGAAATGGCACCCTGTTTTCTACACAGGGATTAGGGTTCCACTTGGGACACACTGGGATCAGTGAGTTCAGTGAGTGTGGAACGGACTACAGCAGGGTTAAAACGGGGGGGTAGAGGTTGGTACCGGCTGACACTGTAGTTAAAGCTGTCTGCTCTGGGCTGGCTGGCTGGCTGGCAGATTACATTAATGACCGTGAGAGCCATTGGAGATCCTATGCTGCGAAACTCTACTCAGGCTCCCTCTCTGTCAGACACACACATTAGGGTGATCACATAAACATAAATTACAATGTTGAAGCTCATTTACTGCATTTCAATACAATTTAAAATCTCTAAAATGCTATTTGGAGAACAGCAAACAAGCAAAAATGACCCCGGCCATTATCACTTTGGCTGCTGTAGGTTCATTCACCTCAGTCCATCTACAAACACACAGCCTGTTAGCTGTACAATCTACCTACCTCAGTCCATCTACAAACACACAGCCTGTTAGCTGGTTTATTATTATCTGATGTGGTAAAGGTCCCAGATTCAGTGGTTGTATTTTAATGTAGGTCTATAGGGAGGATAAGTCCTGTGGAGATGTTCATATTGTAACATACAGTGGTTGTATTGTAATGTAGGTATGTAGGGAGGATAGGTCCTGTTGAGATGTTCATATTGTAACATAGTGGTTGTATTGTAATGTAGGTCTATAGGGAGGATAGGTCCTGTGGAGATGTTCATATTGTAACATAGTGGTTGTAGTTCATATTGTAACATACAGTGGTTGTATTGTAATGTAGGTCTATAGGGAGGATAGGTCCTATTGAGATGTTCATATTGTAACATACAGTGGTTGTATTGTATTGTAGGTCTAAAGGGAGGATAGGTCCTGTGGAGATGTTCATATTGTAACATACAGTGATTGTATTGTAATGTAGGTCTATAGGGAAGATGGGTCCTGTTGAGATGTTCATGTTGAAAAATATCTTGTGTTTTTTTCTTATCTTGTTTGATGAGATTAGTGCAGATTCTCCCAGGGGCCCCGACTTCAAGTTTGGGAACCACTCTACTAACCTCTCGGTCTCCTCTGCTTTCTCCTACATCACTGTCTGTCTAAGCCTAACCACTGAGCACCACATCACTGTCTGTCTCAGTAGCCTACTTTTTGTAAAGTCAGTGGTGGAAAGAACTTAAGTAGTACTTAAATACTTAAGTATTTTTTATACTTTTTAAATTTTTTATCTGTCACGACTTCCGCCGAAGTCGGTCCCTCTTCTTGTTCGGGCGGCGTTAGGCGGTCGACGTCACCGGCCTTCTAACCATCGCCGATCCACTTTTCATTTTTCATTTGTTTTGTCTTTGTTTTCCACACCTGGTTTCCATTCCCCATTTACATGTTCATTACTTAACCCTCTGTTTTCCCCATGGTTTTTGTGCGTGATTGTTTCATCGTAAGTTCGGTCCGATGTTTGTGGGCTTGTTGTTACTTCATGTATTTGGAAATTTTGAGTAAAGTTCTTTGTGTTACTCATCTCTGCTGTCCTGCACCTGACTCCTCTGCACCAGCTACACCCAGAGCCTTACAGTATCTGTAATTTTTGACAACTTTTACTTCACTACATTCCTAAAGAAAATAATGTACTTTTTACTCCATACATTTTCCCACCTTAAAGCACTCGTTACATTTTGAATGCTTAGCATTTCAGGAAAACGGTCCAATTCACACACTTATCAAGTTAACATCCCTGGTCATCCCTACTGCCTCTGATCTGGAGGACTCACTAAACAGAGAACATCCCTGATCATCCCTACTGCCTCTGATCTGGAGGACTCACTAAACAGAGAACATCCCTGGTCGTCCCTACTGCCTGTGATCTGGAGGACTCACTGAACAGAGAACATCCCTGGTCATCCCTACAGCCTCTGATCTGGAGGACTCACTAAACAGAGAACATCCCTGGTCATCCCTACAGCCTCTGATCTGGAGGACTCACTAAACAGAGAACATCCCTGGTCGTCCCTACTGCCTCTGATCTGGAGGACTCACTAAACAGAGAACATCCCTGGTCGTCCCTACTGCCTCTGATCTGGAGGACTCACTAAACAGAGAACATCCCTGGTCATCCCTACTGCCTCTGATCTGGAGGACTCACTAAACAGAGAACATCCCTGGTCATCCCTACTGCCTCTGATCTGGCAGACTCACTAAACAGAGAACATCCCTGGTCATCCCTACTGCCTCTGATCTGGCAGAGTCACTAAACACATTTAGTTTGTAAATGATGTCTGAGTGTTGGAGTGGCTGTCCGTATATTTATAATAATGATGCTATCTAGTTTGCTTCATAGAAATCATTTGAAAAGAATCATACTTTGACTTTTGATCCTAAACTTCTTCTGGCTCCAGTTGGTATCAGTAGGTATCAGTAGGTATCAGTAGGTATCAGTAGGTATCAGTAGGTATCAGTAGGTATCAGTTGGTATCAGTAGGTATCAGTAGGTATCAGTATGTATCAGTAGGTATCAGTTGGTATCAGTTGGTATCAGTAGGTATCAGTAGGTATCAGTAGGTATCAGTAGGTATCAGTAGGTATCAGTATGTATCAGTAGGTATCAGTAGGTATCAGTAGGTGTATCAGTAGGTATCAGTAGTATGTATCAGTAGGTATCAGTATGTATCAGTAGTATGTATCAGTAGGTATCAGTATGTATCAGTAGGTATCAGTATCAGTATATCAGTATGTATCAGTAGGTATCAGTAGGTATCAGTAGGTATCAGTATGTATCAGTAGGTATCAGTATGTATCAGTAGGTATCAGTATGTATCAGTAGGTATCAGTTGGTATCAGTAGGTATCAGTTGGTATCAGTATGTATCAGTAGGTTATCAGTAGGTATCAGTATGTATCAGTATGTATCAGTAGGTATCAGTTGGTATCAGTAGGTATCAGTATGTATCAGTATGTATCAGTAGGTATCAGTAGGTATCAGTAGGTATCAGTAGGTATCAGTAGGTATCAGTAGGTATCAGTTGGTATCAGTTGGTATCAGTAGGTATCAGTATGTATCAGTAGGTATCAGTAGGTATCAGTAGGTATCAGTAGGTATCAGTAGGTATCAGTAGGTATCAGTAGGTATCAGTAGGTATCAGTAGGTATCAGTATGTATCAGTAGGTATCAGTATGTATCAGTAGGTATCAGTAGGTATCAGTAGGTATCAGTATGTCCTGTCCATCTACTTAAGTATATTTTAGAAATTACATTTACTTTTGATACTTAGGTACATTTAAAACTAAATAGTTTTATTTAAGTAGTATTTTACTTGAGTCATTTTCTATGAAGGTATCTTTACTTTGTATGACAATTGGGAACTTTTTCCATCCACTAAAGTTATTATGAGAACTTTTGAGTAACGTATGTGTTTTTGCTCCTGCTGAGGTAGACTCCGTTTAACGTTAGCTTCATCCTTCATCCTTCTAGCTGGCTCAGTAATACCAGCCAGAGCCCTTCAACGTTGCTGCACTAGAAGTCTCTGCCGGCAGCCACCTGACTGACTGACACTTCTAAAAGGAGACTATTTAGCAGTTGTGCATCTCCCTCCGAGAGTCACTTTTTGTTTGTTTGGGGGATGTCTGGAGACACGGCATGAGCAGTGGGGCGGTTTTAAAATGGTCTTTTGTCTGGCATCACACACACACACACACACACACACACGGAGAGAGAGACCGACTAACACACATACTATCCTCTACATTACTCACCTCTTTCTGTAGCACGGTAGCCTTCACGTCTTCCTCAGCAGGCTTGTAGTGGGAGGCAGACATATTGGAGGTTGGGTCGGGGGCGGGTCCTCCATTAAACATGTCCTTCCTCTTCCTCACACTGCCCTCGTCCATGTCACCCTGCTCACACACAAACATGCACACACACAAACACGTAAGAGGACAATGTAAAGATGACAGAGTCAGTTCTCTTCCTGGTCTCATCAATTCACCGTCATTCAAAGACTCAATCATGGACACATACTGACAGTTAATGGCTGCTTCGCATGATGTATTGTTGTGTCTACCTTCTTGCCCTTTGTGCTGTAGTCTGTGCCCAATGTTTGTACCATGTCGTGTTGCTGCCATGCTGTGTTGTTACCATGCTGTGTTGCTTAGGTCTCTCTTTATGTACTGTGATGTACAGTACCAGTCAAAAGTTTGGACACACCAACAACTTATTCAAGGCAGTTTTTATTTTTACTATTTTCTACAATTTAGAACAATAGTGAAGACATCAAAACTATGAAATAACACGTATGGAATCATGTGGTAACCAGAAAAGTGACCAGAAAAGTGTTAAACAAAGTGTTAAACAAGTCCAAATATATTTTATATATATTCTTCAAAATAGCCACCCTTTGCCTTTATAGCTACTCTCTTGGCCAGAAAAAAAAAAAAAAAAAAAAAAAAAAAGCTTTTCAGACCGTCTTGAATGAGATCCCACATATGCTGAGCACTTGTTGGCTGCTTTTCCTTCACTCTGCGGTCCAACTCATCCCAAACCATCTCAATTGGGTTGAGGTCAGGTGATTGTGGAGGTCAGGTCATCTGATGCAGCAATCCATCACTCTCCTTCTTGGTCAAATAGCCCTTACACAGCCTGGAGGTGTGTTGGGTGATTGTCCTGTTGAAAAACACCACTAAGCGCAAAACAGATGGGATGGCATTTCACTGCAGAATGCTGTGGTAGCCATGCTGGTTAGGTGTGCCTTGAATTCTAAATAAATCACTGACAGCGTCACCAGCAAAGCACCGCCACACCATCACACCACCTCCTCCATGCTTCACGGTGGGAACCACACATGAGGAGATCATCCGTTCACCTACTCTGCGTCTCAGAAAGACATGGCGGTGGGAACCAAACATTTCAAATTTGGACTCATCAGACCAAAGGACAAATTTCCACCAGTCTAATTTCCATTGATCGTGTTTCTTGGCCAAAGCAAGTCTCTTCTTTTTATTGGTGTCCTTTAGAAGTGGTTTCTTTGTAGCAATTCAACCACGAAGGCCTGATTCACCCAGTCTCCTCTGAACTCGAATGAACTTATCCTCTGCAGCAGAGGTATCTCCGGGTCATCCTTTCCTGTGGTGGTACTCATGAGAGCCAGTTTCATCATAGCGCTTGATGATTTTCGCGACTGCACTTGAAGAAACATAAAGAGTTATTGAAATGTTCCGTATTGACTGACCTTCGTGTCTTAAAGTAATGATGGACTGTTGTTTCTCTTTGCTTATTTGAGCTGTTCTTGTCATAATATGGACTTGGTCTTTTAGCAAATAGGGCTAACTTCTGTATACCACCCCTACCTTGTCACAACACAACAGATTGGCTCCAACACATTAATAAGGAAAGAAATTCCACAAATTAACTTTTAACAAGGCACACCTGTTAATTGAAATGCATTCCTGGTGACTACCTCATGAAGCTGGTTGAGAGGATCAGGATGTCACCCTACTATCTATCTGTCTGTCTCTCTATCTGACTGTCTGATGTCACCCTACTACCTGTCCTGGTAACTGTAGCCACAACTGAGGGTCTGTATCCCAGCAAGCACCCTATTCCCTATAGGCCCTGGTCTAAAGACTGAGGGTCTGTATCCCAAAAGACACCCTATTCCCTATAGGCCCTGGTCTAAAGACTGAGGGTCTGTATCCCAGCAAGCACCCTATTCCCTATAGGCCCTGGTCTAAAGACTGAGGGTCTGTATCCTAAAATACACCCTATTCCCTATAGGCCCTGGTCAAAGTAGTGGACTATATATGGAATATGAAGCCATTTGACAGTGACCGTGTGTACCAACACTGTTCAGACTCATTAAGTCATCCTGTTGCAGTGTTTTAGTATATTGATTATGTGGCTGTGCGTTAGCAACAGGCGGGCTGGCGCCAGGGGCAGTAAACACACAGACTGTGTACTAAATAGAACCCTATTCACTACACAGTGCACTATTTTGGACCAGGGCCCTATGGAACCAGGTCAACAGTAGTGCACTACGTAGGGAATAGGGTGCTATTCTGCCACAGTAAATACAGTACTGAGATGGCGTCAATGAGTCACTAGTCCTTTTGTCTGTCTGTATGTCCGTCTGTCTCTCAACAGATTAATGATAAATCAAATGGGATGTAAAGATTTACAGATAAAGATTGTTCCTGGATCAAATGTTTCAGATACCAGTTCATCTGTCAGCGGGAGTCCAAACCGATCCAAATTAATCGTTGTTCAGAAACAACGATTCCAAAGCTACGAATCCCTTTGACTCGTATGGTTTTATTCCTAAAATACCTGTTATCTGTTGTGACTGAACCGATGTGGCCTGTCCTTCAGTAGCCAATCAAACTGTTATGTACCTGCATATGACTGTCCGATAACAGCTGTGTGAACAGTGTGGGAGACAGCTGTTCTAGCCAATGAGAGGCAGCGGGTAGACCTATCCCTATTCTAATAGGCTACGGCTGGCACCTTCAACATTCAGATGCTTGTTAATTAAATTGCTTTCCCAATGTCACATTTTTGTCTTTATTAGTTGAGTGACAACCGATGAAAACTTGGTTGTCCATCGTTACCAAAAGCTAATGGTGATCCCCCCCCCACCACACACGGACCACTCAGTTAGAGAAGTGATCTCAGAGAGGCCCAGCTCAGAGAGGCCCAGCTCAGAGAGGCCCAGCTCAGAGAGGCCCAGCTCAGAGGTCCAGCTCCCAGCCAGCTCAGAGGCCCAGTTCAGAGGGCCCAGCTCAGAGAGGCCCAGCTCAGAGAGGCCCAGCTCAGAGAGGCCCAGCTCAGAGAGGCCCAGCTCAGAGAGGCCCAGCTCAGAGAGGCCCAGCTCCCAGAGAGGCCCAGCTCAGAGGCCCAGCTCAGAGAGGCCCAGCTCAGAGAGGCCCAGCTCAGAGGCCCAGCTCAGAGAGGCCCAGCTCAGAGAGGCCCAGCAGCCCAGCTCAGAGAGGCCCAGCTCAGAGAGGCCCAGCTCCCAGCTCAGAGAGGCCCAGCTCAGAGAGCTCAGAGAGGCCCAGCTCAGAGAGGCCCAGCTCAGAGAGGCCCAGCTCAGAGAGGCCCAGCTCAGAGAGGCCCAGCTCAGAGAGGCCCAGCTCTTGAGCTCCCATCAGCAGATATTCATGTTAAATGGAAAATGTGTGTACATGCAAACAAAAATGTTGTTCATCGTATCGAATCTAACCGAATCACATTGATTTGTGTATAAAATTGAGAGGGAAAGATGCACATTCCTATTAAACCACATAACACTCAAATCACATAAGTCCGGTTCTGATGAGGTATGCTCTGGTAAACAGCTCACAGGCTGGATCCCAAATGGCTCCCTATTCTCTATATAGGGCATTACTGTTGACCAGAGCCAAATGGCACCCTATATAGGGCACCACCTTTGACCATAGCCAAATAGCTCCCTATTCCCTATCTCTATAGACAAACATTGGCAGTAGAATGGCCAGAACTGAAAAGCTCAGTGACATTAAACGTGGCACCATCACAGGAGCCACCTTTCCAACAAGTCAGTTGGTGAAAGTGAAATGGTTGGAGACTCAAAAAACCACTCGAGCGTTCTTCTCTTTTGCTCTATGCATCCAGGTGAGTGGGGCTTGGTCACTGATGAGGGTGAAGTGGCGCCCTAGCAGGTAGTATTTCACGCTTTCTAGAGGCCACTTTACTGCCAGAGCCTCTTTCTCAACGACTGAGTAGTTGGTCTCCCGTGGTTCCAGCTTCCTGCTTAAAAACAGGATGGGGTGTTCCACCCCTTCTACCTCTTGGTAGAGCACAGCTCCCAAGCCGACCTCTGAGGCATCCGTCTGAACAACTCTCTCTCTCTCAAAGTCTGGTATCACCAGCACTGGATTACAGCAGAGAGCCTCCTGTAATGTCCTAAATCCTTTGGTGGCCCTTTCATCCCATTTGACCATGTTTTGGTCCTCTGGCTCTAGTCATGTCAGTGAGTAGGGCGGCCACTGTGGCACAACTTGGGACGAACTTCCGGTAGTAACCGGTCAACCCTAGGAAGGCTCGATCCTGCTTCTTGTTTTCTGGTCTCGGCCCTCTAATTGCCTCCACCATCTTCAGTTGGGATTTGATCTTCCCACGGTGTATCCCAGATACTCGGTTTCCTCTAACCCCACGTAACATTTGGCAGGGTTTGCTGTGAGCTCTGCCTTTCTAAGGGCGTCTAGCGCTGCCTGTACCTGGGGTAAGTGAGATTCCCAATCTGGGCTGTAGATCCCCACATCATCTGAATAGGTTGCAGCGTAAGCTCTGTGCGGGTTTCAGGACTTGGTCCATGAGCCGTTGAAAGGTGGGCCCCTGCGTAATCCAAATGGCTTGACGGTGTATTGAAACAAACCGTCAGGGGTTGCAAAGGCTGTCTTTTCTTCGGCTCTGGGGGTCAAAGGAATTTTCCAGTAACCTTTGGCTAGGTCCAGGGTCGTAATGTACAGAGCGTTACCAGTTTTCTCCAGCAGTCCATCTACTCGGGGCATTGGCTAGGCATCACACTTGGAGATGTAATTTACCTTCTGAAAACAATTTCAAAACCGCCAAGACCCATCATGCTTGGAGACCATCACAATTGGGCTAGACCCTATGTGACTCTTCTACCACTCCATCTGTCAACATTTTTCTCTGCTCTAATCGCAGCTCGACGAGCCTTGGGTACCCGATACGGCCTCGTGCTTAATTCTCTCCCTGGTAGGGAAACAATATCATGAGCCGTAACCTCAGTTCGGCCTGGTATCCATGAAAACACATCTTTGTTTTTATGAACCAGGGTCTTTACTTCCTGTACTTGTGCTGGGGACAGAGAGGTGAAACATGCACTTCGGCTGCCTCCTGAGTGGGTATGGGGTACGTGACAATGTGTTTCTCTCTCTCGCCATGCTTTTAACTGGTTAATTTGATAGATTTGTTCCGGGGGCCGACAACTTGGCTGTCGGATCCGATAATAAACTTCTTGGCGCACCCATCCCGTTAGCAGGATCATTTTCGTCAACATCCGCTGAATTGCAGAGCGCCAAATTCAAATTAAATTACTGAAAATATTTAATTTTGATGAAATCACAAGTGCAATATAGCAAAACTCAGCTTAGTTTGTTGTTAATCCACCTGGTGTGTCAAATTTCAAAAAAGCTTTACAGCAAAAGCTATCAAAGCGTTATGTTAGGACATCTCTCTCAGCAGACAAAACATTACAAACAAAACATTACAAAAAGCTGGCAGCATTACAAACAGCTGGCAGCAAAGTAGATTGGTCACGAAAGTCAGAAAAACTATAAAATGAATTGCTTACCTTTGATGATCTTCGGATGTTTGCACTCACGAGACTCCCAGTTACACAATAAATGTTCATTTTGTTTGATAAAGATTCTTTTTATATCCAAAAACCTCCATTTGGTTGGCGCATTTTGTTCAGAAATCCACAGGCTCGTGCAGGTCATGACGGACAGATGAAAATTCCAAATAGTATCTGTAAAGTTCGTAGAAACATGTCAAGCGTTTTTATAATAAATCCTCAGGTTGTTTTTACAATAAATAATCGATAATATTTCAACCGGACCGTAGCTTTTTCAATAGGAGAGAGAGAGAAAATGTCTGCTCCAAGCTGTTGCGCATACAAAACTCTGCTGGCACCCAGCCATCCACTGACGCGATGTGATCCATCTCGCTCATTTTTCAGAATAAAAGCCTGAAACTATGTCTAAAGACTGTTCACACCATGTGAAAGCCATATGGAAAGGAATATGGTTGATATCCCTTTAAATTATGGAAGGAATGCAATGGAACAGGGAGATTCGTTTCTTTTAGGCACTTCCTTGTTGGATTTTCCTCAGGTTTTCGCCTGCAATAACAGTTCTGATATACTCACAGACAATATTTTGACAGTTTTGGAAACTTTTTCAACAGGTTAACTTCTGTTCTCTCCAGCACTTCATTACGGTCCTTTCCATATAGCTAGTAGTTTACGCTCTACCGTGGGGACCAGCACTAATTCCCTCAGGGTAGCCTGCCGGTTATAAGTGTGCCGGTGGTGCTCTTGTGCTTGCCTCATGTGCTCTCTGACGATGGGCATGACTATCCTGTCTTGCATTGCTGTGATGTGCTCTATAACAGAAGTACAGTGGGGCAAAAAAGTATTTAGTCAGCCACCAATTGTGCAAGTTCTCCCACTTAAAAAGATGAGAGGGGCCTGTAATTGTCATCATAGGTACACTTCAACTATGACAGACAAAATGAGAAAAAAAATCCAGAAAATCACATTGTAGGATTTTTAATGAATTTATTTGCAAATTATGGTGGAAAATAAGTATTTGGTCAATGACAAAAGTTTATCTACATACTTTGTTATATACCCTTTGTTGGCAATGACAGAGGTCAAACATTTTCTGTAAATCTTCACAAGGTTTTCACACACTGTTGCTGGTATTTTGGCCCATTCCTCCATGCAGATCTCCTCTAGAGCAGTGATGTTTGGGGCTGTTGCTGGGCAACATGGACTTTCAACTCCCTCCAAAGATTTTCTATGGGGTTGAGATCTGGAGACTGGCTAGGCCACTCCGGGACCTTGAAATGCTTCTTACGAAGCCACTCCTTTGTTGCCCGGGCGGTGTGTTTGGGATCATTGTCATGCTGAAAGACCCAGCCACGTTTCATCTTCACTGCCCTTGCTGATGGAAGGAGGTTTTCACTCAAAATCTCATGATACATGGCCCCATTCATTCTTTCCTTTACACGGATCAGAAAAACAGCCCCAAAGCATGATGTTTCCACCCCCAGCAATCTTTGTCCTCCAAACACGACGAGTTGAGTTTTTACCAAAACGTTCTATTTTTGTTTCATCTGACCATATGACATTCTCCCAATCTTCTTCTGGATCATCCAAATGCTCTCTAGCAAACTTCAGACGGGCCTGGACATGTACTGGCTTAATAAGCAGGGGGACACGTCTGGCACTGCAGGATTTGAGTCCCTGGCGGCGTAGTGTGTTACTGATGGTAGGCTTTGTTACTTTGGTCCCAGCTCTCTGCAAGTCATTCACTAGGCCCCCCCCCCGTGTTGGTTTGGGATTTTTGCTCACTGTTCTTGTGATCATTTTGACCCCACGGGGTGAGATCTTGCGTGGAGCCCCAGATTGAGGGAGATTATCAGTGGTCTTGTATGTCTTCCATTTCCTAATAAATTCTCCCACAGTTGATTTCTTCAAACCAAGCTGCTTACCTATTGCAGATTCAGTCTTCCCAGCCTGGTGCAGGTCTACAATTTTGTTTCTGGTGTCCTTTGACAGCTCTTTGGTCTTGGCCATAGTGGAGTTTGGAGTGGGACTGTTTGAGGTTGTGGACAGGTGTCTTTTATACTGATAACACGTTCAAACAGGTGCCATTAATACAGGTAACGAGTGGAGGACAGAGGAGCCTCTTAAAGAAGTTACAGGTCTGTGAGAGCCAGAATCTTGCTTGTTTGTAGGTGACCAAATACTTATTTTCCAACATAAATTGCAAATAAATAAATAAAAAATCCTACAATGTGATTTTCTGGATTTTTTTCCCTCATTTTGTCTGTCATAGTTGAAGTGTACCTATGATGAAAATTACATCTCTCATCTTTTTAAGTGGGAGAACTTGCACAATTGGTGGCTGACTAAATAGTTTTTTTGCCCCACTGTACAAGCTCATAGGGTGAAAACCAACAGCGAGGCTTGGGGAACCTCTTTAATGGCAAACATCAGTTAAGTTAATCCCAGTTTTTCCCACTCTTATCAATTACCTTCCTTAGCATTGACTTCAGGGTGCGGTTGAATCTCTCAACCAGCCCATCCGTCTGCGGATGGTAAACTGATGTCCTCAGCTGTTTCACCTGCCACATCTTACAAAGGTCTGCCATAAGGCTGGATAAAGGGGGTCCCCTGGTCAGTAAGGATCTTCTTTGGAATCCCTAAACTGGTGAACAAGAGCACTAATTCCATAGCGATATTTTTGGAAGCCATCGTCCGAAGGGGAATGGCTTCTGGGTAGCGAGTGGCATAATTTAGGATGACCAGAATGCATTGGTGCTCTCTTGCGGATTTGGGTAGCGAGCCCACTATACTTCCTGCTTGGTCAGGAGTGTTGGGCTTCTCAAATATGCTGTTATTTTGGCCTAACCTCGCAAAGTTAGGAAAGTATCTACCCAGTATTATATCATACGGCATCTTCTGGACCACACTGATCTCATAATCCAGCAGCTCGTCCTCCGTTTGTATGCTCACTAAGGCTTTGGGGTATCCTGACTTTCAACTCAAGATTGAAATACTCTTTTTGAGCGTCCCCTACCAGGTATGGTGCAAGAAGTCCTGCCCATTCTTCTTTTGGTCACTTCTCTCTCGCGCTCTGCCGTCCTTTTGAAGGTGCTGATGCTTCCACATATTCCTTCTTGGTCATTTTCCTCCTTCCCGCCTCTGGGTATTTGCAGCTCGAAACTGAGCCCCCCTTTGGGCCTTCTCTTAACTCCTGGGTGTTTCTCTCTTGCTCCTCTCTGAGCAGCTGGTTGGTGCAGTGCTGGACCTGTAATGTGTCCTGATGCATTCGCATTGCATCCTGATGAGCTATTTGTTGAGCTCTAGATGCCACTTATTGGGCTGCCGCTGCTTGTAACAGTGCCTGTATGGCCTCCATACTCATTTTCCCTAAGCAAACTGTACAAAACAAACAAAGCCACAACAAATAAAACCTGACTCCTCTTTGGAGTGCTAACAGAATACTTTAAAAAATATATATTTTCCTCTACCTAACCAGCAGTATGGTTAGTCCCTTTATCCACTTCAGGCCACACTGTGCCCGCATTCTCCACCACGTGTAACAAACCTCTTCAAGGTTAGGAGAGTTTGTCACAAATGAAGTGGGAGACTCTCACCAAAATCACCCCATAATGAAAGTTATTTCGAACAGGACAGAGCTGTATGTTGGTTTCTCCATCCTGGTCCTCCCAGGCCACAGGTGTGGTCAAGGAAAGCAGGATTTGGTACACAAATCGGGTTCTCAGTAGGTCCAGGTCCAAACGCCAACAGGTCCAGACAGTTCAGGTCATGCACAGTAAATCCAGCCGATATATATTGTCACTTCCTCTTTCTCTATAGTTAACAGATCCCCCAGCCCCTTCCTTTCTCTCTTCCTGGTTTTTCTTGACCCCTTATCTGTGGGTCGGCCCCACCTTCCGATCGTTCCGCTTGCTTCTGGGAATTTGAGTGTTTAACGGTCGGCCATTTTGTGATCTGTAGTTCTGATCAGGATGGCCATTTTAGTGATCGGGCAGAGCCCGTTTATTAGTTCTGCTCTCACATATCTGCCATTTATCACTCGACCCCCTTCTTTGCCACAATATACGGTCAATATATATTTTAATATAGTGAGGTACCAGGGGCGTCCAAAATGGCACCCAATTCCCTATATAGTGCACTGGATAGTCTGTCCTCTATTTTTTTTTTACCTTTATTTTACTAGGCAAGTCAGTTAAGAACAAATTCTTATTTTCAATGACGGCCAAGGTACAGTGGTTTAACTGCCTGTTCAAGGGCAGAACGACAGATTTTGTACCTTGTCAGTTCGGGGATTTGAACTTGCAACCTTTCGGTTACTAGTGCAATGCTCTAACCACTAGGCTACACTGCCACCCCGGGTGGTATTAGCCTGGTCAGTCTGTTTGTCTGCCCTCTATATGGTGTTAGCCTGGTCAGTCTGTCCTCTATATGGTGTTAGCCTGGTCAGTCTGTCCTCTTTATGGTGATAGCCTGGTCAGTCTGTCCTCTATATGGTGATAGCCTGGTCAGTCTGTCCTCTTTATGGTGTTAGCCTGGTCAGTCTGTCCTCTATATGGTGTTAGCCTGGTCAGTCTGTTTGTCCTGGTCAGTCTGTCTCTATATGGTGATAGCCTGGTCAGTCTGTCCTCTTTATGGTGGTGTTAGCCTGGTCAGTCTGTTCTGGTGTTAGCCTGGTCAGTCTGTCTCTTTATATGTTAGGGTGTCTGTCCTCTATATGAGCCTGGTCAGTCTGGTCAGTCTCTCTGTCCTCTATATGGTGATTAGCCTGGTCAGTCTGTCCTCTATATGGTGTTAGCCTGGTCAGTCTGTTCTATATGGTGTTAGCCTGGTCAGTCTGTTTGTCTATATGGTGTTGGTCAGTCTGTTTGTCTGGTGTCAGTCTGTCCTCTATATGGTGTTAGCCTGGTCAGTCTGTTTGTCTGTCCTCTCTATGGTGTTAGACTGGTCAGTCTGTTTGTCTGTCCTCTATATGGTGTTAGCCTGGTCAGTCTGTTTGTCTGTCCTCTATAGCCTGGTGTCTGTTTGTCTGTCCTCTAGGTGTTAGCCTGGTCAGTCTGTCCTCTATATGGTGTTAGCCTGGTCAGTCTGTCCTCTATATGGTGTTAGCCTGGTCAGTCTGTCCTCTATATGGTGTTAGCCTGGTCAGTCTGTCCTCTATATGGTGTTAGACTGGTCAGTCTGTCCTCTAAATGGTGTTAGCCTGGTCAGTCTGTCCTCTATATGGGTTTTCTCTTTACATAACAGATCTGTGACCAGGCTAATATTGGATGCTCTCTAGAATCTTAGATAGGATCTTAGATACCCACCTCCTGTATAGAAATTATACCCACCTCCTGTGTAGAAATGATACCCACCTCCTGTGTAGAAATGATACCCACCTCCTGTGTAGAAATGATACCCACCTCCTGTGTAGAAATGATACCCACCTCCTGTGTAGAAATGATTCCCACCTCCTGTGTAGAAATGATTCCACCTCCTGTGTAGAAATGATACCCACCTCCTGTGTAGAAATGATACCCACCTCCTGTATAGGAATGATACCCACCTCCTGTGTAGAAATGATACCCACCTCCTGTGTAGAAATGATACCCACCTCCTGTGTAGAAATGATACCCACCTCCTGTGTAGAAATGATACCCACCTCCTGTGTAGAAATGATTCCAACCTCCTGTGTAGAAATGCTTGTCGTTGTGTTTGATGCAGGAAACCAGGGACGTCTTCAGATATCTCTCTGGAAGCTGAAACGAAGATGCACATATTGGAAATGCTTACACACACACACACACACACACACACACACACACACACACAGTGGTGGAAAAAGTACTCAATTGTCATACGTTCGTAAAAGTAAAGATACCTTCATAGAAAATGACTCAAGTGACAAAATGACAAGTAAAAGTGAAAGTCACCCACTAAAATACTACTTGAGTAAAGGTCTAAAAGTCTTTGGTTTTGGATGTACTGAAGTATCAAAAGTAAATGAAGTTGAGAAAATAAATATATTAATTTTATTAAGCAAAGCAGATGTGTTTTTTTAATTTACAGATAGACATGGTCACACTCAAACACTCCAACATAATTTAAAAACAAAGCATTTGTGTTTAGTGAGTCCTCCAGATCAGAGGCAGTAGGGATGTTCTCTGTTTAGTGAGTCCTCCAGATCAGAGGCAGTAGGGATGTTCTCTGTTTAGTGAGTCCTCCAGATCAGAGGCAGTAGGGATGACCAGGGATGTTCTCTGTTTAGTGAGTCCTCCAGATCAGAGGCAGTAGGGATGACCAGGGATGTTCTCTGTTTAGTGAGTCCTCCAGATCAGAGGCAGTGACCAGGGATGTTCTCTGTTTAGTGAGTCCTCCAGATCAGGGATGTTCTCTGTTTAGTGAGTCCTCCAGATCAGAGGCAGTAGGGATGACCAGGGATGTTCTCTGTTTAGTGAGTCCTCCAGATCAGAGGCAGTAGGGATGACCAGGGATGTTCTCTGTTTAGTGAGTCCTCCAGATCAGAGGCAGTAGGGATGACCAGGGATGTTCTCTGTTTAGTGAGTCCTCCAGATCAGAGGCAGTAGGGATGACCAGGGATGTTCTCTGTTTAGTGAGTCCTCCAGATCAGAGGCAGTAGGGATGACCAGGGATGTTCTCTGTTTAGTGAGTCCTCCAGATCAGAGGCAGTAGGGATGACCAGGGATGTTCTCTGTTTAGTGAGTCCTCCAGATCAGAGGCAGTAGGGATGACCAGGGATGTTCTCTGTTTAGTGAGTCCTCCAGATCAGAGGCAGTGGGGATGACCAGGGATGTTCTCTGTTTAGTGAGTCCAGATCAGATTAGAGACCAGGGATGTTCTCTGTTTAGTGAGTCCTCCAGATCAGGGCATGACCAGGGATGTTCTCTGTTTAGTGAGTCCTCCAGATCAGAGGCAGTAGGGATGACCAGGGATGTTCTCTGTTTAGTGAGTCCTCCAGATCAGAGGCAGTAGGGACCAGGGATGACCAGGGATGTTCTCTGTTTAGTGAGTCCTCCAGATCAGAGGCAGTGGGGATGACCAGGGATGTTCTCTGTTTAGTGAGTCCTCCAGATCAGAGGCAGTAGGGATGACCAGGGATGTTCTCTGTTTAGTGAGTCCTCCAGATTAGAGGCAGTAGGGATGACCAGGGATGTTCTCTGTTTAGTGAGTCCTCCAGATCAGAGGCAGTAGGGATGACCAGGGATGTTCTCTGTTTAGTGAGTCCTCCAGATCAGAGGCAGTAGGGATGACCAGGGATGTTCTCTGTTTAGTGAGTCCTCCAGATCAGAGGCAGTAGGGATGACCAGGGATGTTCTCTGTTTAGTGAGTCCTCCAGATCCAGATGACCAGGGATGTTCTCTGTTTAGTGAGTCAGATCAGGGGTATGACCAGGGATGTTCTCTGTTTAGTGAGTCCTCCAGATCAGAGGCAGTAGGGATGACCAGGGATGTTCTCTGTTTAGTGAGTCCTCCAGATCAGAGGCAGTAGGGATGACCAGGGATGTTCTCTGTTTAGTGAGTCCTCCAGATCAGAGGCAGTAGGGATGACCAGGGATGTTCTCTGTTTAGTGAGTCCTCCAGATTAGAGGCAGTAGGGATGACCAGGGATGTTCTCTGTTTAGTGAGTCCTCCAGATCAGAGGCAGTAGGGATGACCAGGGATGTTCTCTGTTTAGTGAGTCCTCCAGATCAGAGGCAGTAGGGATGACCAGGGATGTTCTCTGTTTAGTGAGTCCTCCAGATCAGAGGCAGTAGGGATGACCAGGGATGTTCTCCGTTTAGTGACTCCTCCAGATCAGAGGCAGTAGGGATGACCAGGGATGTTCTCTGTTTAGTGAGTCCTCCAGATCATATGCTGTAGGAAGGAGCTCTCCAAACAGGTCGGGGGCAAAGTTGTAGAGAAGTACAGATCAGGGTTGGGTTGTAAAAAAATATCCTAAACTTTGAACATCCTACAGAGCACCATTAAATCCATTATTAAAAAATTGAAAGAATATTGCACCACATCAAACCTGCCAAGAGAGGGCCGTCCACCAAAACTCACAGACCAGGCAAGGAGGGCATTAATCAGAGGGGAAATAAAGAGAGCAAAGATAACCCTGAAGGAGCTGCAAAGCTCCACAGCGAAGATTGGAGTATCCATAGGACCACTTTAAGCTGTACACTCCACAGAGATGGGCTTTTATAAATGTATTATTTTATTTCACCTTTATTTAAACCAGGTAGGCCAGTGTCACATTCGTCGTAATGATTAGACCAAGGCACATTCTCTTTTAATGAATGAACACCGAACAAACCAACAAAAATAACAAACGAAATGGCTACCTAAATATGATGCCCAATCAGAGATAACGATAAACAGCTGTCTATGATTGGGAACCATATTCGGCCTAAATAGACATACAAAAACCCCTAAACATACAAAAACTAGAGTTATTATTTTACCTTTATTCAACTAGGCAAGTTGAGAACAAATTCTTATTTTCAATGACGGCCTAGAAACAGTGGGTTAACTACCTGTTCAGGGGCAGAACGACAGATTTGTACTTGTAAGCTTGGGGAATTGAACTTGCAACCTTTCGGTTACTAGTCCAACACGCTAACCACTAGGCTACCCTGCCGCCCCAGAGTACCCACCCTAGTCACACCCTGACCTAACCAAAATATATAGAAAAACAGAGGTATCTAAGGTCAGGGTGTGACAGCCAGTTGAGAACAAGTTCTCATTTACAACTGCGACCTGACCAAGATAAAGCAAAGCAGTGTGATATTAACAACACAGAGTTACACGTGCAATTAACAAAAGTAGTCAATAACACAATAGAAAAATCTATGTACAGTGTGTGCAAATGAAATAAGATTAGGGAGGTAAAGGCAATAAATAGGCCATAGTGGCGAAATAATTACAATTGAGCAATTAAACACTGGAGTGATAGATGTGCAGAAGATTAATGTACAAGTAGAGATACTGGGGTGCAAAGGAGCAAAAATAAATAACTAACAATATGGGGATGAGGTGGTTGGGTGGGCAATTTACAGATGGGCTGTGGTACAGATGCAGTGATTGGTAAGCTGCTCTGACAGCTGATGCATGAAGTTAGTGAGGGAGATATAAGACTCCAGTGATTTTTGCAAGTCATTGGCAGCAGAGAACTGGAAGGAAAGGACAAATTAGGATTTTGCTTTGGGGATGACAAGCATTACAAGCATTTCATAAGTGTCAAGGGCTTTTATTGACAATTACATGAAGTTGATGCAAAGAGTCAATATCTGCAGTGTTGACCCTTGTTTTTCAAGAACTCTGCAATCCGTCCTGGCATGCTGTCAATTAACCTTTGGTTCACTGATGGCAGCCCATTCTTGCATAA
Organism: Oncorhynchus tshawytscha; assembly: GCF_018296145.1. NCBI lineage: Eukaryota > Metazoa > Chordata > Actinopteri > Salmoniformes > Salmonidae > Oncorhynchus > Oncorhynchus tshawytscha. Next base: position 70,662 of record NW_024609404.1, on the reverse strand, counting down.
TCAATGCTTAGAGTTTGTCAGAATTTGTTTGTTTTTGTTTGTCCACCCGCCTCTTGAGGATTGACCACAAGTTCTCAATGGGATTAAGGTCTGGGGAGTTTCCTGGCCATGGACCCAAAATATCAATGTTTTGTTCCCCGAGCCACTTAGTTATCACTTTTGCCTTATGGCAAGGTGCCATCATGCTGGAAAAGGCATGGTTAGTCACCAAACTGATCCTGGATGGTTGGGAGATGTTGCTCTCGGAGGACGTTTTGGTACCATTCTTTATTCATGGCTGTGTTCTTAGGCAAAATTGTGAGAGAGCCCACTCCCTTGGCTGAGAAGCAACCCCACACATGAATGTTCTCAGGATGCTTTACCGTTGGCATGACACAGGACTGATGGTAGCGCTCACCTTGTTTTCTTCTGACAAGCTTTTTCCAGATGCCCCAAACAGTCGGAAAGGAGATTCATCAGAGAAAATGACTTTACCCCAGTCCTCAACAGTCCAATCCCTGTACTTTTTGCAGAATATCAGTCTGTCCCTGATGTTTTTCCTGGAGAGAAGTGGCTTCTTTGCTGCCCTTCCTGACACCAGGCCATCCTCCAAAAGTCTTCACCTCACTGTGCGTGCAGATGCACTCACACCTGCCTGCTGCCATTCCTGAGCAAGCTCTGTACTGGTGTTGTCACAATCCTGCAGCTGAATCAACTTTAGGAGACGGTCCTGGCGCTTGCTGGACTTTCTTTGGAGCCCTGAAGCCTTCTTCACAACAATTGAACTGCTCTCCTTGAAGTTCTTGATGATCCAATAAATGGTTGATTTAGGTGCAATCTTACTGGCAGCAATATCCTTGCCTGTGAAGCCCTTTTTGTGCAATTCAATGATGACGGCACGTGTTTCCTTGCAGATAACCATGGTTGACAGAGGAAGTACAATGATTCCCAGCACCACCCTCCTTTTGAAGCTTCCAGTCTGTTATTTGAACTCAATCAGCATGACAGAGTGATCTCCAGCCTTGTCCTCTTCAACACTCACACCTGTGTTAACGAGAGAATCACTGACATGATGTCAGCTGGTCCTTTTGTGGCAGGGCTGAAATGCAGTCAAAATGTTTTTGGGGCGATTCAGTTCACTTGCATGGCAAAGAGGGACTTTGCCATTAATTGCAATTCATCTGATCACTCTTCATAACATTCTGGAGCATATGCAAATTGCCATCATACAAACTGAGGCAGCAGACTTTGTGAAAATTTATATTTGTGTCATTGTCAATACTTTTGGCCACGACTGTAAATGACCAGGAACCAGTGGGTTTGGCGACAAATATGAATCGAGGGCCAGTCAATGAGAGCATGCAGGTCTCAGTGGTGGGTAGTATATGGGGATTTGGTGACATAACAGATGGCACGGTGATAGACTACATCCGATTTGTTGAGTGTTGGAGGCTAATTTGTAAATGACATCGCCGAAGTCAAGAAGTGGTAGGATGGTCAGTTTTAAGAGGGTATGTTTAGCAGCATGAGTGAAGGATAGTTTGTTGCGAAATAGGAAGCCGATTCTATAATTAATTTTGGATTGGAGATGCTTAATGTGAGTCTAGAAGGAGAGTATACAGTCTAACAAGACACCTAGGTTTTTGTAGTTGTCCACACATTCTAAGTCCAGAGTAGTGATGCTAGACGGGTAGGTGGGTGTGGGCAGCGATCGGTTGAAGAGCATGCATTTAGTTTTACATGCATTTAAGAGCAGTTGGAGGCCACGGAAGGAGTGTTGTATGGCATTGAAGCTCGTCTGGAGGTTTGTTACCACATTGAATGCCTTGGCAGGTCGATGAAGATGGCGGCACTGTATTGTCTTTTATCAATGGCGGTTATGAAATCATTTAGGACCTTGAGTGTGGCTGAGGTGCACCCATGACCAGCTCAGAAAACAGATTGCATAGCAGAGAAGGTACGGTGGGATTCGAAATGGTCGGTGATCTGTTTGTTAACTTGGCTTTCGAAGACCTTAGAAAGGCAGGGTAGGATGGATATAGGTCTGTATCAGCTTGGGTCAAGAGTGTCTCCCCCTTTGAAGAGGGGGATGACCGCGGCAGCATTCCAATCTTTAGGGATGTTAGACAATACGAAACAGAGGTTGAACAGGCTAGTAATAGGGGTTGCAACAATTGCGGTGGATCATTTTAGAAAGAGAGGGTCCAGATTGTCTAGCCCGGCTGATTTGTAGGGTTCCAGATTTTGCAGCTCTTTCAGAACATCAGCTGGATTTGGCTGAAGGAGAAATGGGGAGGCTTGGGCAAGTTGCTGTGGGGGTACAGAGCTGTTGACCGAGGTAGGGGTAGCCAGGTGGAAAGCATGGCCAACCGTAGAGAAATGCTTATTGAAATTCTCGATTATCATAGATTTATCGGTGGTGACAGTGTTTCCTAGCCTCAGTGCAGCGGGCAGATGGGAGGAGGTGCTCTTATTCTCCATGGACTTTACAGTGTCCCATAACTTTTTGGAGTTTGTGCTGCAGGATGCAAATTTCTGTTTGAAAAAGCTAGCTTTTCCTTTCCGTACTGCCTGTTTCTATTGGTTCCTGACTTCCCTGAAAAGTTGCATATCTCGGGGGCTATTCGATGCTAATGCAGTACGCCACAGGATGTTTTTGTGCTGGTCAAGGGTAGTCAAGTCTGGAGTGAACAAAGGGCTATATCTGTTCTTAGTCCTACATTTTTTGAATGGGGCATGTGTTTTTAAGATGGTGAGCAAGGCAGTTTTAAAGAATAACCAGGCATCCTCTACTGATGGAATGAGGTCAATATCCTTCCAGGATACCTGAGCCAGGTTGATTAGAAAGGCCTGCTCACTGAAGTGTTTTAAGGAGAATTTGACAGTGATGAGGGGTGCTCGTTTGTCCACGGACCCATTACGGACACAGGCAATGAGGCTGTGATCGCTGGTTGAAGACAGCAGAGGTGTATTTAGAGGGCAGGTTGGTCAGGATGATATCTATGAGGAAGCCCGTGTTTACGGATTTAGGGTTGTACCTGGTAGGTTCCTTTATAATTTGTGTGAGATTGAGGGAATCTATCTTAGATTGTAGGACTGCTGGGGTGTTAAACATATCCCAGTTTAGGTCACCTAACAGTACAAACTCTGAAGATAAATGGGGGACAATTAATCCACATATGGGCACAGCTGGGGGCAGAGGGGCGTCTCAAGTGGCAACATTGAGAGACTTATTTCTGGGAAGGTGGATTTTTAAAAGTAGAAGCTCAAACTGTTTGGGCACAGACCTGGCTTTACGGAAGAGTGGCCAGAAAAAAAGCCATTGCTTAAGACAAAAATAAGCAAACACTTTTGGTGTTCGCCAAAAGATATGTGGGAGACTCCCCAAACATATGGAAGAATGTACTCTGGTCAAGTGTAGCTTTTTGGACATCAAGGAAAACGTTATGTCTGGTGCAAACCCAACACCTCCCATCACCCTGAGAACGCCATCCCCACAGATTAGCATGGTGGTGGCAGCATCATGCTGTGGGGATGTTTTCATCAGCAGGGACTGGGAAACTGGTCAGAATTGAAGGAATGAGATTCACCATCCAGCAGGACAATGACCTTAAGCATACTGCTAAAGCAACACTCGAGTGGTTTAAGGGGGAACTGTACATGTCTTGGAATGGCCTAGTCAAAGCCCAGACCTCAATCCAATTGAGAATCTGTGATACGACTTAAGATTGCTGTACACCAGCAGAACCCATCCAACTTGAAGGAGCTGGAGCAGTTTTGCCTTGAAGAATGGGCAAAAATCCCAGTGGCTAGATGTGCCAAGCTTATAGAGACATACCCCAAGAGACTTGTAGCTGTAATTGCTGCAAAAGGTGGCTCTACAAAGTATTGACTTGGAGGGGGTGAATAGTTTCGCACGTTCAAGTTTTCTGTTTTTTTTGTCTTATTTCTTGTTCGTTTCACAATAAAAACTATTTTGCATCTTCAAAGTGGTGGTTGGCATGTTGTGTAAATCAAATGATACAAACCCCCAAGAAATCCATTTTAATTCCAGGATGTAAGGCAACAAGTGCTTGACAACACCGCACACAACACACACACTGTAACAGCTCTCCTGATGGTCAGCCAGCCTGACAGCTACGAGCGTTAAGGTTTAATGTGGTGAAGCAGAGTGAATACTGTGAACAACTGTCATTGGTTTACAACTTTATATGACCTGGTTCTGTTAATGCTTGATCTGTTACATCCTCTACTTCAGGCAGACAGACAGACGGACGGACGGACGGACGGACGGACCGACGGACGGATTACTATTGCAACAACACATCATCAGTAGGGTAAAACTAACCTGTCTCAGAACATGAATTACTATTACTTACTTGCACTTCTTATACAGTGGCTAACTACATAAAGTGTCAGAAAATAACATCACTGTGCTAGTCTAAAGTGCATCTCATTACAATGTGATTTTACAGTGATGTCAACGAAGGGGATGTTTATCATGATACATTAGGATAGCATGAGTTAGGCAGCAAAAACAATTGACAGACAGACAGACAGACAGACAGACAGACAGACAGACAGACAGACAGACAGACAGACAGACAGACAGACAGACAGACAGACAGACAGACAGACAGAATGACAGACAGACAGACAGACAGACAGACAGACAGACAGACAGACAGACAGACAGACAGACAGACAGACAGACAGACAGACAGACAGACAGACAGACAGACAGACAGACAGACAGACAGACAGACAGACAGACAGACAGAAATAAAGATGCATATGGACGGACAGACAGACAGACAGACAGAAATAAAGATGCATAAGGACGGACAGACAGACATACCACAGTCAGGCCACCACAGGTCTGTCTCCCAAATGGCACCCTATTCCCTATATAGTGCACTACAATACACCCTATTCCCTATCTAATGCACTACATGACACCCTATTCCCTTTCTAGTGCACTACATGACACCCTATTCCCTATCTAGTGCACTACATGACACCCTATTCCCTTTCTAGTGCACTACATGACACCCTATTCCCTATATAGTGCACTACATGGCACCCTATTCCCTTTCTAGTGCACTACATGACACCCTATTCCCTATATAGTGCACTACATGACACCCTATTCCCTTTCTAGTGCACTACATGACACCCTATTCCCTATATAATGCACTACATGACACCCTATTCCCTATATAATGCACTACATGGCACTCTATTCCCTATATAATGTACTACATGACACCCTATTCCCTATCTAATTCACTATTCCCTATCTAATTCACTATTCCCTATCTAATTCACTACATGGCACTCTATTCCCTATCTAATTCACTATTCCCTATCTAATGCACTACATGGCACCCTATTCCCTATCTAATTCACTACATGGCAATCTATTCCCTATCTAATTCACTTCATGGCACTCTATTCCCTATCTAATTCACTACATGGCACCCTATTCCCTATCTAATTCACTATTCCCTATCTAATTCACTACATGGCACTACATGGCTATCTAATTCCACTCTATTCCCTATCTAATTCACTACATGGCAATCTATTCCCTATCTAATTCACTTCATGGCACTCTATTCCCTATCTAATTCACTATTCCCTATCTAATTCACTATTCCCTATCTAATTCACTACATGGCACTCTATTCCCTATCTAATTCACTATTCCCTATCTAATTCACTATTCCCTATCTAATTCACTACATGGCACTCTATTCCCTATCTAATTCACTATTCCCTATCTAATTCACTATTCCCTATCTAATTCACTACATGGCACTCTATTCCCTATCTCTAATTCACTATTCCCTATCTAATGCACTACATGGCACCCTATTCCCTATCTAATGCACTACATGGCACTCTATTCCCTATCTAATTCACTATTCCCTATCTAATTCACTACATGACACTCTATTCCCTATCTAATTCACTATTCCCTATCTAATTCACTACATGGCACTCTATTCCCTATCTAATTCACTATTCCCTATCTAATTCACTACATGACACTCTATTTCCTATCAGCACACACACCTGTCCTGTTCTATTCTGTTCTGTACTACTGGCCTGTTCTGTTCTCTACTGTTCTACTGTTCTCTACTGTTCTACTGTTCTCTACTGTTCTGTACTGTTCTACTGTCCTGTACTGTTCTACTGTCCTCTACTGTTCTGTTCTACTGTTCTACTGTCCTCTACTGTTCTGTTCTACTGTTCTACTGTTCTGTTCTACTGTTCTAATGTCCTCTTCTGTTCTGTTCTACCGTCTCTCATAATAACACACCATTTCCAGACCCACTGACTAAACTTGAAACCCCCAGACATAAATTCCTCTCCTCTCTGACACAGCTGGCGTCAACACCGCAGACTCACCTGATAGCAGCAGGAGATAGATCTACTACGATGCACAACACATTCCTCTGTGGGTCTCAACTACTCCTGACTGTCTCCCTGAGACAAAGAACACATTATGGGAGGAGGAACTCAACACTCCGTCTGATTGGAGGACACAGGGGCTGGAGATCAGGGAGGAAGCAGGAGGCAGGGGCTGGAGAATAGGGAGGTACAGGCAGGGGCTGAAGAACAGGGAGGTGGGGCTGGAGAACCGGGAGGTGGGGGGAGGCAGGGGCCAGAGAACAGGGAGGTGGGGGGAGGCAGGGGCTGAAGAACAGGGAGGTGGGGCTGGAGAACAGGGAGGTGGGGGAGGCAGGGGCTGGAGGACAGGGAGGTGGGGGAGGCAGGGGCTGGTGAATAGGGAGATACGGGGGAGGCAGGGACTGGAGAACATGAAGTTAGGGGCTGGAGAACAGGGAGGTAGGAGGAGGCAGGGGTTGGAGAACAGGGAGGTACGGGGGGGCAGGGACTGGAGAACATGGAGTTAGGGGCTGGAGAACAGGGAGGTAGGAGGAGGCAGGGGTTGGAGAACAGGGAGGTAGGGGGAGGTAGGGGCTGGAGAACAGGGAGGTAGGGGGAGGTAAAGTCATCCCTGGTTAGGAGAACAGAACAGGAGGTAGGGTCATTTCTGGCCAGGAGAGTGCACCTATCTAGGCTACTTCCCAAATGGCACCTAATGCTTATATAGTGCACTACTTTTGACAAGCACCCGACTATATAGGGAATAGGGCGCAATCTAGGACACAGCCCCAGTCAGCACCCTACTATATAGATAATAGGTGCCATCTAGGACACAGCCCCAGTCAGCCAGTCAGCACCCTACTATGTATATAGTAAATAGGGTGACATCTAGGACACATAGGTAGAGTCCATGGTGTGGTGCAGGTAGAACTGTGTCAGGTAGAAGAGGTGATAGGTAGAACTGTGTCAGGTAGAAGAGGTGATAGGTATAACTGTGTCAGGTAGAAGATAGGTGATAGGTAGAACTGTGTCAGGTAGAAGAGGTGATAGGTGGGGTCTATAGTGCAGGTATAACTGTGTCAGGTAGAAGAGGTGATAGGTAGAACTGTGTCAGGTAGAAGAGGTGATAGGTAGAACTGTGTCAGGTAGAAGAAGGGTGATAGGTAGAACTGTGTCAGGTAGGGTGATAGGTAGAACTGTGTCAGGTAGAAGGGGTGATAGGTGGGGTCTATAGTGCAGGTAGAACTGTGTCAGGTAGAAGAGGTGATAGGTAGAACAGTGTCAGGTAGAAGAGGTGGTGAGGTAGAACTGTGTCAGGTAGAACTGTGTCAGGTAGAAGAGGTGATAGGTAGAACTGTGTCAGGTAGAAGGGGTGATAGGTGGAACTGGTCTATAGTGCAGGTATAACTGTGTCAGGTAGAAGAGGTGATAGGTAGAACTGTGTCAGGTAGAAGAGGTGATAGGTAGAACTGTGTCAGGTAGAAGGGGTGATAGGTAGAACTGTGTCAGGTAGAAGAGGTGATAGGTAGAACTGTGTCAGGTAGAAGAGGTGATAGGTGGGGTCTAGTGTGTCAGGTAGAACTGTGTCAGGAAGAAGGGGTGATAGGTAGAACTGTGTCAGGTAGAAGAGGTGATAGGTGGGGTCTATAGTGCAGGTAGAACTGTGTCAGGTAGAAGAGGTGATAGGTAGAACTGTGTCAGGTAGAAGAGGTGATAGGTAGAACTGTGTCAGGTAGAAGAGGTGATAGGTAGAAGTCTAGGTAGAACTGTGCAGGTAGAAGAGGTGATAGGTAGAACTGTGTCAGGAAACTGAAGGTGATAGGAACTGGTCAGGTGAAGAGGTGATAGGTAGAACTGTGTCAGGTAGAAGAGGTGATAGGTGGGGTCTATAGTGCAGGTAGAACTGTGTCAGGTAGAAGAGGTGATAGGTAGAACTGTGTCAGGTAGAAGAGGTGATAGGTAGAACTGTGTCAGGTAGAAGAGGTGATAGGTAGAACTGTGTCAGGTAGAAGAGGTGAGGTGATAGGTAGAACTGTGTCAGGTAGAAGAGGTGATAGGTAGAACTGTGTCAGGTAGAAGAGGTGATAGGTAGAACTGTGTCAGGTAGAAGAGGTGATAGGTAGAACTGTGTCAGGTAGAAGAGGTGATAGGTAGAACTGTGTCAGGTAGAAGAGGTGATAGGTAGAACTGTGTCAGGTAGAAGAGGTGATAGGTAGAACTGTGTCAGGTAGAAGAGGTAGAAGAGGTGATAGGTAGAACTGTGTCAGGTAGAAGAGGTGATAGGTAGAACTGTGTCAGGTAGAAGAGGTGATAGGTAGAACTGTGTCATGTAGAAGAGGTGAAGGTAGAACTGTGTCAGGTAGAAGAGGTGATAGGTAGAACTGTGTCATGGTAGAAGAGGTGATAGGTAGAACTGTGTCAGGTAGAAGAGGTGATAGGTAGAACTGTGTCAGGTAGAAGAGGTGATAGGTAGAACTGTGAACTGTGTCAGGTAGAAGAGGTGATGATAGGTAGAACTGTGTCATGTAGAAGAGGTGATAGGTAGAACTGTGTCAGGTAGAAGAGGTGATAGGTAGAACTGTGTCAGGTAGAAGAGGTGATAGGTAGAACTGTGTCAGGTAGAAGAGGTGATAGGTAGAACTGTGTCAGGTAGAAGAGGTGATAGGTAGAACTGTGTCAGGTAGAAGAGGTGACAGGTAGAACTGTGTCAGGTAGAAGAGGTGATAGGTGTGGTACCAGATGGGACAGGACACATCAACTTGATAGACGGCAATAAGAATTTCACAGGACATAAAACACAATGTCACTAACCATAAAGTGAATGTCATAACCTTGACTTGCCCATTACATACTGTCTCTACACTCTCCAGTACTCATAGTGCCATAAAAAACAAGCCTGGCAATACAACGTTGTAGAGCAAGTACTTACACTTAATACACTGTGACAGGAAACCCTATTCCCTACATAAGTGCCCTATGGTTGACCAGAGCCCTAAGGGTCCTGGATCAAAACTAGTGCACTATATAGGGGATAGGATGCCATTTAGGACATGGTTCTGTTAGGAACATATATTATGACCACATGACTGTTTAGCTAACAGGACTCAAGAGAACTAAAAAAAATACTGATTCTGAATAAGGCATTGAAATTAGTAGAATATAGATTTATCCTGATAAAGGCATTGAAATGAATAGCATGTAGACTCTTATCCTGATAAAGGCATTGAAATGAATAGCATGTAGACTCTTATCCTGATAAAGGCATTGAAATGAATAGCATATAGACTCTTATACTGATAAAGGCATTGAAATGAATAGCATATAGACTCTTATCCTGATAAAGGCATTGAAATGAATAGCATATAGACTCTTATCCTGATAAAGGCATTGAAATGAATAGCATATAGACTCTTATCCTGATAAAGGCATTGAAATGAATAGCATGTAGACTCTTATCCTGATAAAGGCATTGAAATGAATAGCATAGCAACTTTGGAGTCCACCTGTGGTACATTTTTGTGACATGATTTGGAAAGAAACACACTGGTCTATATAAGGTCCCACAGTTGACAGTGCATGTCAGAGCAAAAACCAAGCCATGAGGTTGAAGGAATGGTCTCTAGAGCTCAGAGACAGGATTGCGTTGAGGTACAGATCTGGGGAAGAGTACGAAAAAATGTTCTGCAGCAAAAAAGTTCACCAAGAACACAGTGGTCTCAATCATTCTTACATGGAAAAAGTTTGGAATCACCAAGACTCTTCCTAGAGCTGTCCGCCAAGCCAAACTGAGCAATCGGGGGAGAAGGGCCTTGGTCAGGGAGGTGACCAAGATCCCGATGGTCACGCTGTATGAGCTACAGACTTCCTCTGTGGAGATGGGAGAACCTTCCAGAAGGACAACCCATCTCTGCAGCACTCCACCAATCAGGCCTTTATGGTAGAGTTGCCAGATGGAAGCCACTCCTCAGTAAAAAGCACATGACAGCCTGCTTGGAGTTTTCCAGAAGGCACCTAAAGGACTCTCAGACCATGAGAAATAAGATTCTCTGGTCAGATGAAACCAAGATTGAACTCTTTGGCCTGAATGCCAAGTGTCACGTCTGGAGGAAACCTGGCACCATCCCTACAGTGAAGCATGGTGGTGGCGGCATCATGCTGTGGGGATGTTTTTCAGTGGAAGGGAAGGAGAGACGAGTCAGGATCGAGGGAAAGATGAACGGAGCAAAGTACAGAGAGATCCTTGATGAAAACCTGCTCCAGAGCGGTCTGGACCTCAGACTGGGGAGAAGGTTCACCTTCCAACAGGACAACAACCCTAAGCACACAGCCAAGATAATGCAGGAGTGGCTTCGGGACAAGTCTCTGAATGTCCTTGAGTGGCCCAGCCAGAGCCCGGACTTGAACCTGTGCAGCAAAACTCCCCATCCAACCTGACAGAGCTTGAGAGGATCTGCAGAGAAGAATTGGAGAAACACCCCAAATACAGGTGTGCCAAGCTTGTAGCATCATACCCAAGAAGACTCAATGCTGTAATCGCTGCCAAAGGTGCTTCAACAAAGTACTGAGTAAAGGGTCTGAACACTTACATGAATGTGATATTTCCATTATATTTTATACCCGTACATTTTATAAAATTTAAAAAACTGTTTGTGCTCTGTCATTGTGGGGTATTTGCTCTGTCATTGTGGGGTATTTGCTTTGTCATTGTGGGGTATTTGCTCTGTCATTGTGGGGTATTTGCTCTGTCATTGTGGGGTATTTGCTTTGTCATTGTGGGGTATTTGCTTTGTCATTGTGGGGTATGTGCTCTGTCATTGTGGGGTATTTGCTCTGTCATTGTGGGGTATGTGCTCTGTCATTGTGGGGTATTTGCTCTGTCATTGTGGGGTATTTGCTTTGTCATTGTGGGGTATGTGCTCTGTCATTGTGGGGTATGTGCTCTGTCATTGTGGGGTATGTGCTCTGTCATTGTGGGGTATGTGCTTTGTCATTGTGGGGTATTTGCTTTGTCATTGTGGGGTATGTGCTCTGTCATTGTGGGGTATGTGCTCTGTCATTGTGGGGTATTTGCTCTGTCATTGTGGGGTATTTGCTCTGTCATTGTGGGGTATTGTGTGAAGATTGACAAGAGAAAAAAACAATGTAATCCACTTTAGTACAAAGCTGTAAGCTTAGTGTAACGTAGCAAACTGTGAACAAGTCAAGGGTCCTCAATACGAATGCACAACCCAGAAGCTATTTATTTGTTGTCGCTAAAATTCACATTCTTTCACAATGACGGTTAAAGAAAAACATTTCAAACGAGTTGGAAATGGTTTTAATACTCACCCACAATTTGGGATAACTGTATTAATCTCAGATTATCTCAGATTATTCCAACAAGACGCCAACTGTCACGCTGTCCACCTTTCCAACTCGGTCCAACCACCCATAGTAATGTATAGCTCTGGTCCAGAGCGTTAGAGTTCCTCCACTAATAACTCATAGTGATGTATAGCTCTGGTCCAGAGCGTTAGAGTTCCTCCACTAATAACTCATAGTGATGTATAGCTCTGGTCCAGAGCGTTAGAGTTCCTCCACTAATAACTCATATTAATGTATAGCTCTGGTCCAGAGCGTTAGAATTCCTCCACTAATAACTCATAGTAATGTATAGCTCTGGTCCAGAGCGTTAGAGTTCCTCCACTAATAACTCATAGTAATGTATAGCTCTGGTCCAGAGCGTTAGAGTTCCTCCACTAATAACTCATAGTAATGTATAGCTCTGGTCCAGAGCATTACAGTCATTGTGGGTATTGCCTCCACTAATAACTCATAGTAATGTATAGCTCTGGTCCAGAGCGTTAGAGTTCCTCCACTAATAACTCATAGTAATGTATAGCTCTGGTCCAGAGCGTTAGAGTTCCTCCACTAATAACTCATAGTAATGTATAGCTCTGGTCCAGAGCGTTACAGGTCCTCCACTAATAACTCATAGTAATGTATAGCTCTGGTCCAGAGCGTTAGAGTTCCTCCACTAATAACTCATAGTAATGTATAGCTCTGGTCCAGAGCGTTAGAGTTCCTCCACTAATAACTCATAGTAATGTATAGCTCTGGTCCAGAGCGTTAGAGTTCCTCCACTAATAACTCATAGTAATGTATAGCTCTGGTCCAGAGCGTTAGAGTTCCTCCACTAATAACTCATAGTAATGTATAGCTCTGGTACAGAGCGTTAGAGTTCCTCCACTAATAACTCATAGTAATGTATAGCTCTGGTCCAGAGCGTTAGAGTTCCTCCACTAATAACTCATAGTAATGTATAGCTGTGGTCCAGAGCGTTAGAGTTCCTCCACTAATAATACACTGGCAAATTGTTGTCGTTACAGGATAGACAAGAGCTAGAGATTGTTCTACAGGGTTTGTCTTGGCTCTGCGTCCCAAATGGCTCACTATTCCCCACAAAGTGCACTACAAAACCCTGGTCAGGAGTAGTGTACTATATAGGGCATAAGGTGCCGATAGGGATGAGGAAGAGAGAGGGAGGCCAGCTAAAGATTAATTACTGTTACTGTGTAATGGATTAGAAAACACAGGAGACATGTTCTCAAAGAAACAGTACATTTACATTTTGTCTTAAATACAACTAGATTTACTCTAGGATATAAACTACTGGAGTTACACTAGGATATAAACTACTGCAGTTACACTACAAACTACTGGAGTTACACTAGGATATAAACTACTGGAATTACACTAGGATATAAACTACTGGAATTACACTAGGATATAAACTACTGGAGTTACACTATAAAACTACTGGAGTTACACCAGGATATAAACTACTGGAGTTACACTATAAAACTACTGGAGTTACATTATAAAACTACTAGAGTTACACTAAACCTACTGGAGTTACACTATAAAACTACTGGAGTTACACTATAAAACTACTGGAGTTACATTAAAACTACTGGAGTTACACTAAAACTACTGGAGTTACACTATAAAACTACTGGAGTTACACTATAAAACTACTGGAGTTACACTATAAAACTACTGGAGTTACACTAAAACTACTGGAGTTACACTATAAAACTACTGGAGTTACACTAGGATATAAACTACTGGAGTTACACTAGGATATAAACTACAGGAGTTACACTAGGATATAAACTACTGGAGTTACACTAAGACTACTGGAGTTACACTAAAACTACTGGAGTTACACTATAAAACTACTGGAGTTACACTATAAAACTACTGGAGTTACACTATAAAACTACTGGAGTTACACTAAAACTACTGGAGTTACACTATAAAACTACTGGAGTTACACTAGGATATAAACTACTGGAGTTACACTAGGATATAAACTACTGGAGTTACACTAAGACTACTGGAGTTACACTAAAACTACTGGAGTTACACTATAAAACTACTGGAGTTACACTAAAACTACTGGAGTTACACTATAAAACTACTGGAGTTACACTAAAACTACTAGAGTTACACTATACAACTACTGGAGTTACACTAAAACTACTGGAGTTACACTAGGATATAAACTACTGGAGTTACACTATAAAACTCCTGGAGTTACACTAGGATATAAACTACTGGAGTTACACTATAAACTACTGGAGTTACACTAGAATATAAACTACTGGAGTTACACTATAAAACTACTGGAGTTACACTAGGATATAAACTACTGGAGTTACACTGTAAAACTACTGGAGTTACACTAGGATATAAACTACTGGAGTTACACTAGGATATAAACTACTGGAGTTACACTAAAACTACTGGAGTTACACTGTAAAACTACTGGAGTTACACTAGGATATAAACTACTGTAGTTACACTAGGATATAAACTACTGGAGTTACACTAGAATATAAACTACTGGAGTTACACTAGGATATAAACTACTGGAGTTACACTTGGATATAAACTGCTGGAGTTACACTATAATATAAACTACTGGAGTTACACTAGAATATAAATTACTGGAGTTACACTATAAAACTACTGTAGTTACACTATGATATAAACTACTGGAGTTACACTATAAAACTACTGGAGTTACATTAAAACTACTGGAGTTACACTAAAACTACTGGAGTTACACTATAAAACTACTGGAGTTACACTATAAAACTACTGGAGTTACACTATAAAACTACTGGAGTTACACTAGAATATAAACTACTGGAGTTACACTATAATATAAACTGCTGGAGCTACACTAGGATATAAACTACTGGAGTTACACTATAAAACTACTGGAGTTACATTAAAACTACTGGAGTTACACTAAAACTACTGGAGTTACACTATAAAACTACTGGAGTTACACTATAAAACTACTGGAGTTACACTATAAAACTACTGGAGTTACACTAAAACTACTGGAGTTACACCATAAAACTACTGGAGTTACACTAGGATATAAACTACTGGAGTTACACTAGGATATAAACTACAGGAGTTACACTAGGATATAAACTACTGGAGTTACACTAAACTACTGGAGTTACACTAAAACTACTGGAGTTACACTATAAAACTACTGGAGTTACACTATAAAACTACTGGAGTTACACTATAAAATACTGGAGTTACACTAAAAACTACTGGAGTTACACTATAAAACTACTGGAGTTACACTAGGATATAAACTACTGGAGTTACACTAGGATATAAACTACTGGAGTTACACTAAGACTACTGGAGTTACACTATAAACTACTGGAGTTACACTATAAAACTACTGGAGTTACACTAAAACTACTGGAGTTACACTATAAAACTACTGGAGTTACACTAAAACTACTAGACTTACACTATACAACTACTGGAGTTACACTAAAACTACTGGAGTTACACTAGGATATAAACTACTGGAGTTACACTATAAACTACTGGAGTTACACTAGAATATAAACTACTGGAGTTACACTATAAAACTACTGGAGTTACACTAGGATATAAACTACTGGAGTTACACTATAAAACTACTGGAGTTACACTAGGATATAAACTACTGGAGTTACACTATAAAACTACTGGAGTTACACTAGGATATAAACTACTGGAGTTACACTGTAAAACTACTGGAGTTACACTAGGATATAAACTACTGGAGTTACACTAGGATATAAACTACTGGAGTTACACTAAAACTACTGGAGTTACACTGTAAAACTACTGGAGTTACACTAGGATATAAACTACTGTAGTTACACTAGGATATAAACTACTGGACTTACACTAGAATATAAACTACTGGAGTTACACTAGGATATAAACTACTGGAGTTACACTAGAATATAAACTACTGGAGTTACACTATAAAACTACTGGAATTACACTTGGATATAAACTGCTGGAGTTACACTATAATATAAACTACTGGAGTTACACTAGAATATAAACTACTGGAGTTACACTATAAAACTACTGTAGTTACACTAGGATATAAACTACAGGAGTTACACTAGAATATAAACTACTGGAGTTACACTAGGATATAAACTACTGGAGTTACACTAGGATATAAACTACTGGAGTTACACTAGGATATAAACTACTGGAGTTACACTAGAATATAAACTACTGGAGTTACACTATAAAACTACTGGAGTTACACTAGGATATAAACTACTGGAGTTACACTATAATATAAACTGCTGGAGCTACACTAGGATATAAACTACTGGAGTTACACTATAAAACTACTGGAGTTACAATATAAAACTACTGGAGTTACTACACTAAAACTACTGGAGTTACACTAGGATATAAACTACTGGAGTTACACTAGGATATAAACTACTGGAGTTACACTATAAAACTACTGGAGTTACACTATAAAACTACTGGAGTTACAATATAAAACTACTGGAGTTACTACACTAAAACTACTGGAGTTACACTAGGATATAAACTACTGGAGTTACACTAGGATATAAACTACTGGAGTTACACTAGAATATAAACTACTGGAGTTACACTAGGATATAAACTACTGGAGTTACACTAAAACTACTGGAGTTACACTAAAACTACTGGAGTTACACTAGGATATAAACTACTGGAGTTACACTAGGATATAAACTACTGGAGTTACACTATAAAACTACTGGAGTTACACTAGGATATAAACTACTGGAGTTACACTAGGATATAAACTACTGGAGTTACACTATAAAACTACTGGAGTTACACTAGGATATAAACTACTGGAGTTACACTATAAAACTACTGGAGTTACACTAGGATATAAACTACTGGAGTTACACTAGGATATAAACTACTGGAGTTACACTATAAAACTACTGGAGTTACACTATAAAACTACTGGAGTTACACTATAAAACTCCTGGAGTTACACTATAAAACTACTGGAGTTACACTAGGATATAAACTACTGGAGTTACACTAGGATATAAACTACTGGAGTTACACTAGGATATAAACTACTGGAGTTACACTATAAAACTACTGGAGTTACACTAT
Source organism: Oncorhynchus tshawytscha (assembly GCF_018296145.1). Lineage (NCBI taxonomy): Eukaryota > Metazoa > Chordata > Actinopteri > Salmoniformes > Salmonidae > Oncorhynchus > Oncorhynchus tshawytscha. The sequence continues at coordinate 53,784 of NW_024609404.1, read as the reverse complement.
AAAACTACTGGAGTTACACTATAAAACTCCTGGAGTTACACTATAAAACTACTGGAGTTACACTAGGATATAAACTACTGGAGTTACACTAGGATATAAACTACTGGAGTTACACTAGGATATAAACTACTGGAGTTACACTATAAAACTACTGGAGTTACACTAGGATATAAACTACTGGAGTTACACTATAAAACTACTGGAGTTAGTTACTACTATAGTACTACTATAGACCAGAGACCTATTCCCTATATAGTGGTACTACTATAGACCAGAGCCCTATTCCCTATATAGTGGTACTACTATAGACCAGAGCCCTATTCCTATATAGTGGTACTACTATAGACCAGAGTCCTTTTCCCTATATAGTGGTACTACTATAGACCAGAGCCTTATTCCCTATATAGTGTACTACTATAGACCAGAGCCCTATTCCCTATATAGTGTACTACTATAGACCAGAGCCCTATTCCCTATATAGTGGTACTACTATAGACCAGAGCCCTATTACCTATATAGTGGTACTACTATAGACCAGAGCCCTATTCCCTATATAGTGGTACTACTATAGACCAGAGCCCTATTCCCTATATAGTGGTACTACTATAGACCAGAGCCCTATTCCCTATATAGTGGTACTACTACAGACCAGAGCCCTATTCCCTATATAGTGGTACTACTATAGACCAGAGCCCTATTCCCTACATAGTGGTACTACTATAGACCAGAGCCCTATTCCCTACATAGTGGTACTACTATAGACCAGAGCCCTATTCCCTATATAGGGCACTACTATAGACCAGAGCCCTATTCCCTATATAGTGCACTACTATAGACCAGAGCCCTATTCCCTATATAGTGGTACTACTTTAGACCAGAGACCTATACCCTATATAGTGGTACTACTATAGACCAGAGCCCTATTCCCTATATAGTACACTACTTTAGACCAGAGCCTTATTCCCTATATAGGGCACTACTATAGACCAGAGCCCTATTCCCTATATAGTGCACCACTATAGACCAGAGCCCTATTCCCTATATAGTGGTACTACTTTAGACCAGAGACCTATACCCTATATAGTGGTACTACTATAGACCAGAGCCCTATTCCCTATATAGAACACTACTTTAGATCAGAGCCCTATTCCATATATAGTGTACTACTATAGACCAGAGCCCTATTCCCTATATAGTGCACCACTTTAGACCAGAGCCCTATTCCATATAGTGCACAACTGGGCCCTGCTCAAAATCAGTGCACATTAATAAGGAGATAGGGTGTTTTGGGACGGCGGGTAGGTTTATATGACCTGCAGGGTTTACAGAGGAGGTCTCAGGCTTCCTGTAGCACAGATGAGATGAGCACAGCGGAAGGTGAGACTTTATTGGAGTAAAGTGGCCATCTGCTGATTGGCTAGAAGGGCAGATGTGAATGTTTATGGACTCAATAAACCCAACGTCACGATCTGTCTATTGATTACACTACGATGACTAAAAACACTTCACATAGAGGAACCACAGCCCTTTGAGTTGTCTTAACTCAAACGGTCCATTTGACATGTCCCCCTTCTGACATGTCCCCCTTCTGACATGTCCCCCTTCTGACATGTCCCCCTTCTGACATGTCCCCCTTCTGACAAGTCCCCCTTCTTACATGTCCCCCTTCTGACATGTCCCCCTTACATGTCCCCCTTCTGACATGTCCCCCTTCTGACAAGTCCCCCTTCTTACATGTCTCCTTCTGACAAGTCCCCCTTCTTACATGTCCCCCTTCTGACAAGTCCCCCTTCTTACATGTCCCCCTTCTGACATGTCCCCCTTCTGACATGTCCCCCTTCTGACATGTCCCCCTTCTGACAAGTCCCCCTTCTTACATGTCCCCCTTCTGACATGTCCCCATTCTTACATGTCCCCCTTCTGACATGTCCCCCTTCTGACAAGTCCCCCTTCTTACATGTCCCCCTTCTGACAAGTCCCCCTTCTTACATGTCCCCTTCTGACAAGTCCCCCTTCTTACATGTCCCCTTCTGACATGTCCCCCTTCTGACATGTCCCCTTCTGACATGTTCCCCTTCTGACAAGTCCCCCTTCTTACATGTCCCCCTTCTGACATGTCCCCCTTCTGACATGTCCCCCTTCTGACAAGTCCCCCTTCTGACATGTCCTCCTTCTGACATGTCCCCCTTCTGACATGTCCCCCTTCTGACATGTCCCCCTTCTGACATGTCCCCCTTCTGACATGTCCCCCTTCTTACATGTCCCCCTTCTGACATGTCCCCCTTCTGACATGTCCCCCTTCTGACATGTCCCCCTTCTGACATGTCCCCTTCTGACAAGTCCCCCTTCTTACATGTCCCCCTTCTGACATGTCCCCCTTCTGACATGTCCCCCTTCTGACAAGTCCCCCTTCTGACATGTCCTCCTTCTGACATGTCCCCCTTCTGACATGTCCCCCTTCTGACATGTCCCCCTTCTGACATGTCCCCCTTCTGACATGTCCCCCTTCTGACATGTCCCCCTTCTGACATGTCCCCCTTCTGACATGTCCCCCTTCTGACATGTCCCCCTTCTGACATGTCCCCCTTCTTACATGTCCCCCTTCTGACATGTCCCCCTTCTGACATGTCCCCCTTCTGACATGTCCCCCTTCTGACATGTCCCCCTTCTGACATGTCCCCCTTCTTACATGTCCCCCTTCTGACATGTCCCCCTTCTGACATGTCCCCCTTCTGACATGTCCCCTTCTGACATGTCCCCCTTCTGACAAGTCCCCCTTCTGACATGTCCCCTTCTGACATGTCCCCCTTCTGACATGTCCCCCTTCTGACATGTCCCCCTTCTGACATGTCCCCCTTCTGACATGTCCCCTTCTGACATGTCCCCCTTCTGACATGTCCCCCTTCTGACATGTCCCCCTTCTGACATGTCCCCTTCTGACATGTCCCCCTTCTGACATGTCCCCCTTCTGACATGTCCCCCTTCTGACATGTCCCCCTTCTGACATGTCCCCCTTCTGACATGTCCCCCTTCTGACATGTCCCCCTTCTGACATGTCCCCCTTCTGACATGTCCCCTTCTGACATGTCCCCCTTCTGACATGTCCCCCTTCTGACATGTCCCCCTTCTGACATGTCCCCTTCTGACATGTCCCCCTTCTGACATGTCCCCCTTCTGACATGTCCCCTTCTGACATGTCCCCCTTCTGACATGTCCCCCTTCTGACATGTCCCCCTTCTGACATGTTCCCCTTCTGACATGTCTCCCTTCTGACATGTCCCCCTTCTGACATGTCCCCCTTTCTGACATGTCCCCCCCCTTCTGACATGTCCCCTTCTGACATGTCCCCCTTCTGACATGTCCCCCTTCTGACATGTCCCCCTTCTGACATGTCCCCTTCTGACATGTCCCCCTTCTGACATGTCCCCCTTCTGACATGTCCCCCTTCTGACATGTCCCCCTTCTGACATGTCCACCTTCTGACAAGTCCCCCTTCTGACATGTCCCCCTTCTGACATGTCCCCCTTCTGACATGTCCCCCTTCTGACATGTTCCCCTTCTGACATGTCCCCCTTCTGACATGTCCCCCTTCTGACAAACAGGTTGGGGAGTAACAGATTACATGTACTTACTTTTCAATTCAGATGTTTGTGAAAAACTCATCTTTGACACTTCTCTGTTTTCTCAGCGACATTCAAATCACCATTGAAAAAAGGTGCAAGTTTAAATTTGTTCCACCCTGAGCGAGTCTGAACACAAGTCAGAGACCACTGTGATGGCACACCAAATGATGACCACCTATCAGAGACCACTATGATGACACACCAAATGATGACCACCAATCAGAGACCACTGTGATGACACACCAAATGATGACCACCAATCAGAGACCACTGTGATGACACACCAAATGATGACCACCAATCAGAGACCACTGTGATGACACACCAAATGATGACCACCAATCAGAGACCACTGTGATGACACACCAAATGATGACCACCAATCAGAGATCACTATGATGACACACCAAATGATGACCACCAATCAGAGACCACTATGATGACACAACAAATGATGACCACCAATCAGAGACCACTATGATGACACAACAAATGATGACCACCAATCAGAGACCACTGTGATGACACAACAAATGATGACCACCAATCAGAGACCACTATGATGACACACCAAATGATGACCACCAATCAGAGACCACTGTGATGACACACCAAATGATGACCACCAATCAGAGATCACTATGATGACACACCAAATGATGACCACCAATCAGAGACCACTATGATGACACAACAAATGATGACCACCAATCAGAGACCACTATGATGACACAACAAATGATGACCACCAATCAGAGACCACTGTGATGACACAACAAATGATGACCACCAATCAGAGACCACTATGATGACACACCAAATGATGACCACCAATCAGAGACCACTGTGATGACACACCAAATGATGACCACCAATCAGAGACCACTGTGATGACACACCAAATGATGACCACCAATCAGAGACCACTGTGATGACACACCAAATGAACACCACCAATCAGAGACCACTGTGATGACACACCAAATGATGACCACCAATCAGAGACCACTTTGATGACACACCAAATGATGACCAAATGATGACCACCAATCAGAGACCACTATGATGACACACCAAATGATGACCACCAATCAGAGACCACTATGATGACACAACAAATGATGACCACCAATCAGAGACCACTGTGATGACACACCAAATGATGACCACCAATCAGAGATCACTATGATGACACACCAAATGATGACCACCAATCAGAGACCACTATGATGACACAACAAATGATGACCACCAATCAGAGACCACTATGATGACACAACAAATGATGACCACCAATCAGAGACCACTGTGATGACACAACAAATGATGACCACCAATCAGAGACCACTATGATGACACACCAAATGATGACCACCAATCAGAGACCACTTTGATGACACACCAAATGATGACCACCAATCAGAGACCACTATGATGACACACCAAATGATGACCACCAATCAGAGATCACTATGATGACACACCAAATGATGACCACCAATCAGAGACCACTATGATGACACAACAAATGATGACCACCAATCAGAGACCACTATGATGACACAACAAATGATGACCACCAATCAGAGACCACTGTGATGACACAACAAATGATGACCACCAATCAGAGACCACTATGATGACACACCAAATGATGACCACCAATCAGAGACCACTGTGATGACACACCAAATGATGACCACCAATCAGAGACCACTGTGATGACACACCAAATGATGACCACCAATCAGAGACCACTGTGATGACACACCAAATGAACACCACCAATCAGAGACCACTGTGATGACACACCAAATGATGACCACCAATCAGAGACCACTTTGATGACACACCAAATGATGACCACCAATCAGAGACCACTATGATGACACACCAAATGATGACCACCAATCAGAGACCACTATGATGACACAACAAATGATGACCACCAATCAGAGACCACTGTGATGACACACCAAATGATGACCACCAATCAGAGATCACTATAATGACACATGATGACACACCAAATGATGACCACCAATCAGAGACCACTGTGATGACACACCAAATGATGACCACCAATCAGAGACCACTGTGATGACACACCAAATGATGACCACCAATCAGAGACCACTGTGATGACACACCAAATGATGACCACCAATCAGAGACCACTATGATGACACACCAAATGATGACCACCAATCAGAGACCACTATGATGACACAACAAATGATGACCACCAATCAGAGACCACTATGATGACACAACAAATGATGACCACCAATCAGAGACCACTGTGATGACACAACAAATGATGACCACCAATCAGAGACCACTATGATGACACAACAAATGATGACCACCAATCAGAGACCACTGTGATGACACACCAAATGATGACCACCAATCAGAGACCACTGTGATGACACAACAAATGATGACCACCAATCAGAGACCACTGTGATGACACACCAAATGATGACCACCAATCAGAGACCACTGTGATGACACACCAAATGATGACCACCAATCAGAGACCACTGTGATGACACACCAAATGATGACCACCAATCAGAGACCACTGTGATGACACACCAAATGATGACCACCAATCAGAGACCACTGTGATGACACACCAAATGATGACCACCAATCAGAGACCACTGTGATGACACAACAAATGATGACCACCTATCAGAGACCACTATGATGACACACCAAATGATGACCACCAATCAGAGACCACTGTGATGGCACACCAAATGATGACCACCAATCAGAGACCACTATGATGACACAACAAATGATGACCACCAATCAGAGACCACTGTGATGACACACCAAATGATGACCACCAATCAGAGACCACTGTGATGACACACCAAATGATGACCACCAATCAGAGACCACTGTGATGACACACCAAATGATGACCACCAATCAGAGACCACTGTGATGACACACCAAATGATGACCACCAATCAGAGACCACTTTGATGACACACCAAATGATGACCACCAATCAGAGACCACTATGATGACACACCAAATGATGACCACCAATCAGAGACCACTATGATGACACAACAAATGATGACCACCAATCAGAGACCACTGTGATGACACACCAAATGATGACCACCAATCAGAGATCACTATGATGACACACCAAATGATGACCACCAATCAGAGACCACTATGATGACACAACAAATGATGACCACCAATCAGAGACCACTATGATGACACAACAAATGATGACCACCAATCAGAGACCACTGTGATGACACAACAAATGATGACCACCAATCAGAGACCACTATGATGACACACCAAATGATGACCACCAATCAGAGACCACTTTGATGACACACCAAATGATGACCACCAATCAGAGACCACTATGATGACACACCAAATGATGACCACCAATCAGAGATCACTATGATGACACACCAAATGATGACCACCAATCAGAGACCACTATGATGACACAACAAATGATGACCACCAATCAGAGACCACTATGATGACACAACAAATGATGACCACCAATCAGAGACCACTGTGATGACACAACAAATGATGACCACCAATCAGAGACCACTATGATGACACACCAAATGATGACCACCAATCAGAGACCACTGTGATGACACACCAAATGATGACCACCAATCAGAGACCACTGTGATGACACACCAAATGATGACCACCAATCAGAGACCACTGTGATGACACACCAAATGAACACCACCAATCAGAGACCACTGTGATGACACACCAAATGATGACCACCAATCAGAGACCACTTTGATGACACACCAAATGATGACCACCAATCAGAGACCACTATGATGACACACCAAATGATGACCACCAATCAGAGACCACTATGATGACACAACAAATGATGACCACCAATCAGAGACCACTGTGATGACACACCAAATGATGACCACCAATCAGAGATCACGATGATGACACACCAAATGATGACCACCAATCAGAGACCACTGTGATGACACACCAAATGATGACCACCAATCAGAGACCACTGTGATGACACACCAAATGATGACCACCAATCAGAGACCACTGTGATGACACACCAAATGATGACCACCAATCAGAGATCACTATGATGACACACCAAATGATGACCACCAATCAGAGACCACTATGATGACACAACAAATGATGACCACCAATCAGAGACCACTATGATGACACAACAAATGATGACCACCAATCAGAGACCACTGTGATGACACAACAAATGATGACCACCAATCAGAGACCACTATGATGACACACCAAATGATGACCACCAATCAGAGACCACTGTGATGACACACCAAATGATGACCACCAATCAGAGACCACTGTGATGACACAACAAATGATGACCACCAATCAGAGACCACTGTGATGACACACCAAATGATGACCACCAATCAGAGACCACTGTGATGGCACACCAAATGATGACCACCAATCAGAGACCACTGTGATGACACACCAAATGATGACCACCAATCAGAGACCACTGTGATGACACACCAAATGATGACCACCAATCAGAGACCACTGTGATGACACACCAAATGATGACCACCAATCAGAGACCACTATGATGACACACCAAATGATGACCACCAATCAGAGACCACTATGATGACACACCAAATGATGACCACCAATCAGAGACCACTTTGATGACACACCAAATGATGACCACCAATCAGAGACCACTATGATGACACAACAAATGATGACCACCAATCAGAGACCACTGTGATGACACAACAAATGATGACCACCAATCAGAGACCACTATGATGACACACCAAATGATGACCACCAATCAGAGACCACTTTGATGACACACCAAATGATGACCACCAATCAGAGACCACTATGATGACACACCAAATGATGACCACCAATCAGAGACCACTTTGATGACACAACAAATGTGTTTGGAGCAGGAACAGGGTTTTGTAGGCTACAGTCCAAGTTATTTCTTCCAACGGTGCGACTGCTGTCGGCATCCAAAGATTATCCAACTTGAATAAACGCTTGGAGGTACGTCACGTTCTGACCTTAGTTCTTTTGTTTTGTCTTTGTTTTAGGTTGGTCAGGGGGTGAGTTGGGTGGGTTGTCTATGTTCGTTTTTCTATGTTGTGTTTTGCGTTTGGCCTGGTATGGTTCTCAATCAGAGGCAGGTGTCGTTAGTTGTCTCTGATTGAGAATCATACTTAGGTGGCCTGTTCTGTGCTTCGTGGGTGATTGTTTTCTGTCTTTGTGTTTGTCACCAGACAGGACAGTTTCGGTTTCGTTCGTTCACTTTGTTGTTTTTGTTCAGTGTTCTATTTCGTTATTAAAAAGATGGACCCTTACCACGCTGCACATTGGTCCTGACCTTCTTCCACCGCCAACGTCCGTTACGCAGTAGTGGTGTAGTCTACCGCGATACGGATATAACTTATTATTGATATCTACATAGCTCCTTGATATGAATCCCTCAATATAACTACAGACTCATGGTTCCTGTGTTTCCCTCAATATAACTACAGACTCATGGTTCCTGTGTTTCCCTCAATATAACTACAGACTCATGGTTCCTGTGTTTCCCTCAATATAACTACAGACTCATGGTTACTGAGTTTCCCTCAATATAACTACAGACTCATGGTTCCTGTGTTTCCCCTCAATATAACTACAGACTCATGGTTCCTGTGTTTCCCCTCAATATAACTACAGACTCATGGTTCCTGTGTTTCCCTCAATATAACTACAGACTCATGGTTCCTGTGTTTCCCCTCAATATAACTACAGACTCATGGTTCCTGTGTTTCCCCTCAATATAACTACAGACTCATGGTTCCTGTGTTTCCCCTCAATATAACTACAGACTCATGGTTCCTGTGTTTCCCCTCAATATAACTACAGACTCATGGTTCCTGTGTTTCCCCTCAATATAACTACAGACTCATGGTTCCTGTGTTTCCCTCAATATAACTACAGACTCATGGTTCCTGTGTTTCCCCTCAATATAACTACAGACTCATGGTTCCTGTGTTTCCCCTCAATATAACTACAGACTCATGGTTCCTGTGTTTCCCTCAATATAACTACAGACTCATGGTTCCTGTGTTTCCCCTCAATATAACTACAGACTCATGGTTCCTGTGTTTCCCCTCAATATAACTACAGACTCATGGTTCCTGTGTTTCCCTCAATATAACTACAGACTCATGGGTGCCATTTGGGATGTGTGTCCTCACCCATCAGTCTGGGATGTGTGTCCTCACCCATCAGTCTGTTATACAGATTAGTTACCATTTGGGATGTGTGTCCTCACCCATCAGTCTGTTATACAGATTAGTCTCCATTTGGGATGTGTGTCCTCACCCATCAGTCTGTTATCCAGATTAGTTACCATTTGGGATGTGTGTCCTCACCCATCAGTCTGTTATCCAGATTAGTTACCATTTGGGATGAGTGTCCTCACCCATCAGTCTGTTATACAGATTAGTTACCATTTGGGATGTGTGTCCTCACCCATCAGTCTGTTATCCAGATTAGTCTCCATTTGGGATGAGTGTCCTCACCCATCAGTCTGATATACAGATTAGTCTCCATTTGGGATGAGTGTCCTCACCCATCAGTCTGTTATACAGATTAGTTACCATTTGGGATGTGTGTCCTCACCCATCAGTCTGTTATACAGATTAGTTACCATTTGGGATGTGTGTCCTCACCCATCAGTCTGTTATACAGATTAGTCTCCATTTGGGATGTGTGTCCTCACCCATCAGTCTGTTATACAGATTAGTTACCATTTGGGATGAGTGTCCTCACCCATCAGTCTGTTATACAGATTAGTCTCCATTTGGGATGAGTGTCCTCACCCATCAGTCTGTTATACAGATTAGTCTCCATTTGGGATGTGTGTCCTCACCCATCAGTCTGTTATACAGATTAGTCTCCATTTGGGATGTGTGTCCTCACCCATCAGTCTGTTATACAGATTAGTCTCCATTTGGGATGTGTGTCCTCACCCATCAGTCTGTTATACAGATTCACCAGCAGGTGTCAGTGCTGCACTTCACATGACAGTGACTGGCTGTGTTCCTAGTGTCATCTCTTCCCCTATCAGATCAGGTGTGTGTGTGTGTGTGTGTGTGTGTGTGTGTGTGTGTGTGTGTGTGTGTGTGTGTGTGTGTGTGTGTGTGTGTGTGTGTGTGTGTGTGTTTGTGTGTATGTGCGTGTGAATGTGTGTGTGTGTGTGTGTGTGTGTGTGTGTGTGTGTGTGTGTGTGTGTGTGTGTGTGTACTAGTAGCAGTGGACTAGTGTCTGTAATGAAGGAAAACCTTTTCATTCAGCATCTCCACTACGAAGGTAGTTGTATAATTAAGAACAGTATCTTTCAGAATTCAATAGTTGGACTTGTTAGGAGTCGTTCACTACAGAGCAGAGGTCTAGTGTCTGTCTGGAGTTAGGAGTTGTTCACTACAGAGCAGAAGCAGAGGTCTAGTGTCTGTCTGGAGTTAGGAGTCGTTCACTACAGAGCAGAGCAGAGGTCTAGTGTCTGTCTGGAGTTAGGAGTCGTTCACTACAGAGCAGAGCAGAGGTCTAGTGTCTGTCTGGAGTTAGGAGTTGTTCACTACAGAGCAGAACAGAGGTCTAGTGTCTGTCTGGAGTTAGGAGTTGTTCACTACAGAGCAGAACAGAGGTCTAGTGTCTGTCTGGAGTTAGGAGTCGTTCACTACAGAGCAGAACAGAGGTCTAGTGTCTGTCTGGAGTTAGGAGTTGTTCACTACAGAGCAGAGGTCTAGTGTCTGTCTGGAGTTAGGAGTTGTTCACTACAGAGCAGAGGTCTAGTGTCTGTCTGGAGTTAGGAGTTGTTCACTACAGAGCAAAGCAGAGGTCTAGTGTCTGTCTGGAGTGGCTCTACTATTGATGAAGAAAGAACAGTCACCCAGGGTTTCAAACACCAAACACGAAGGATATAACCCCACCCACTTTGCCAAAGCACAGCCCCTCAACCACCAACTTACCATCCTGAGACAAGGCCGAGTATAGCCCACAATGATCTCCGCCACGGCACAACCCGGGGGGGGCAACCCAGACAGGAGGGGGGCAACCCAGACAGGAAGATCACGTCAGTGACTCAACCCACTCAGGTGACGCACCCCCTCCAGGGACGGCATGAAAGAGCCCCAGTAAGCCAGTGACTCAGCCTCTGTAATAGGGTTAGAGGCAGAGAATCCCAGTGGAAAGAGGGGAACCGGCCAGGCAGAGACAGCAAGGGCGGTTCGTTGCTCCAGAGCCTTTCCGTTCACCTTCCCACTCCTGGGCCAGACTACACTCAATCATATGACCCACTGAAGAGATGAGTCATCAGTAAAGATTTAAAGGTTGAGACCGAGTTTGCGTCTCTGACATGGGTAGGCAGACCGTTCCATAAAAATGGAGCTCTATAGGAGAAAGCCCTGCCTCCAGCTGTTTGCCTAGAAATTCTAGGGACAATTAGGAGGCCTGTGTATTGTGACCGTAGCGTATGTGTAGGTATGTACGACAGGACCAAATCGGAAAGATAGGTAGGAGCAATCCCATGTAATGCTTTGTAGGTTAGCAGTAAAACCTTGAAATCAGCCCTTGCCTTAACAGGAAGCCAGTGTAGTGAGGCTAGCACTGGAGTAATATGATCACATGTTTTGGTTCTAGTCAGGATTCTAGCAGCCGTATTTAGTACTAACTGAAGTTTATTTAGTGCTTTATCCGGGTAGCCGGAAAGTAGAGCATTGCTGTAGTTTAACCTAGAAGTGACAAAAGCATGGATTCATTTTTCTGCGTCATTTTTGGACAGAAAGTTTCTGATTTTTGCAATGTTACGTAGATGGAAAAAAACTGTCCTTGAAACAGTCTTGATATGTTCGTCAAAAGAGAGATCAGGGTCCAGAGTAACGCTGAGGTCCTTCACAGTTTTATTTGAGACGACTGTACAACCATCAAGTTTAATTGTCAGATTCAACAGAATATCTCTTTGTTTCTTGGGACCTAGAACAAGCATCTCTGTTTTGTCCGAGTTTAAAAGTAGAAAGTTTGCAGCCATCCACTTCCTTATGTCTGAAACACAGTCCCTGCCTCCTCCTACCTCCCTGTTCTCCAGCCCCTGTGTCCTCCAATCAGACAGAGTGTTGAGTCTCAGTTCCTCCTCCCATAATGTGTTCTTTGTCTCAGTGAGGCAGTCAGGAGTAGTTGAGACCCACAGAGGAATGTGTTGTGCATCGTAGTAGATCTCTCTCTAGTTGATGATTTCTGCTGCTATCAGGTGAGTCTTGTTGATGCCAGCTGTGTCAGAGAGGAGAGGAATTTATGACTGGGGGCTTCAAGTTTGGTCAGTGGGTCTGGAAATGGTGTGTTATTATGAGAGGCGGTAGAACAGTAGAACAGAACAGAAGAGGACATTAGAACAGTAGAACAGAATAGAAGAGGCCAGTAGAACAGAAGAGGACAGTAGAACAGAACAGTAGAAGAGGACAGAGGACAGAACAGTAGAACAGAACAGTAGAACAGAAGAGGCCAGTAGAACAGAAGAGGACAGTAGAACAGAACAGTAGAACAGAAGAGGACAGTAGAACAGAACAGGACAGAACAGAAGAGGCCAGTAGAACAGAAGAGGACAGTAGAACAGAACAGTAGAACAGAAGAGGACAGAACAGTAGAACAGAAGAGGCCAGTAGAACAGAACAGAACAGAACAGTAGAACAGAAGAGGACAGTAGAACAGAACAGTAGAACAGAAGAGGCCAGTAGAACAGAAGAGGACAGTAGAACAGAACAGTAGAACAGAAGAGGACAGTAGAACAGAACAGTAGAACAGAAGAGGATACCCACCTCCTGTGTTCCTGCATCAAACACAACTACAATCATTTCTACACAGGAGGTGGGTATCATTTCTACACAGGAGGTTGGAATCATTTCTACACAGGAGGTTGGAATCATTTCTACACAGGAGGTGGGTATCATTTCTACACAGGAGGTGGGTATCATTTCTACACAGGAGGTGGGTATCATTTCTACACAGGAGGTTGGAATCATTTCTACACAGGAGGTGGGTATCATTTCTACACAGGAGGTTGGAATCATTTCTACACAGGAGGTGGGTATCATTTCTACACAGGAGGTGGGTATCATTTCTACACAGGAGGTGGGAATCATTTCTATACAGGAGGTGGGTATAATTTCTATACAGGAGGTGGGTATCATTTCTACACAGGAGGTGGGTATCATTTCTACACAGAAGGTGGGTATCATTCCTATACAGGAGGTAGGTATCATTTCTACACAGGAGGTTGGAATCATTTCTACACAGGAGGTGGGTATCATTTCTACACAGGAGGTTGGAATCATTTCTACACAGGAGGTGGGAATCATTTCTACACAGGAGGTTGGAATCATTTCTATACAGGAGGTGGGTATCATTTCTACACAGGAGGTGGGTATCATTTCTACACAGGAGGTAGGTATCATTTCTACACAGGAGGTGGGTATCATTTCTACACAGGAATTATCATTTCTACACAGGAGGTGGGTATCATTTCTACACAGGAGGTGAGTATCATTTCTACACAGGAGGTGGGTATCATTTCTACACAGGAGGTGGGTATCATTTCTACACAGGAGGTGGGTTGAGATGCTATGGGCAAGGTTAAAGAGATCACCCAGTATTAGCCTGGTCACAGATCTGTTTGTGCTGTCAAGTCAACTGACTCTTTAGTGAACCAGAGGACAGGATGAGACTGTTCCAGCATTGGGAGGGAAGAGAGTTAGTTAACCAGAGGACAGGATAAGACTGTTCCAGCATTGGGAGGGAAGAGATTTAGCGAACCAGAGGACAGGATAAGACTGTTCCAGCATTGGGAGGGAAGAGATTTAGCGAACCAGAGGACAGGATAAGACTGTTCCAGCATTGGGAGGGAAGAGATTTAGCGAACCAGAGGACAGGATAAGACTGTTCCAGCATTGGGAGGGAAGAGAGTTAGCGAACCAGAGGACAGGATAAGACTGTTCCAGCATTGGGAGGGAAGAGATTTAGCGAACCAGAGGACAGGATAAGACTGTTCCAGCATTGGGAGGGAAGAGAGTTAGCGAACCAGAGGACAGGATAAGACTGTTCCAGCATTGGGAGGGAAGAGAGTTAGCGAAGACTGTTCCAGCATTGGGAGGGAAGAGATTTAGCGAACCAGAGGACAGGATAAGACTGTTCCAGCATTGGGAGGGAAGAGAGTTTAGCGAACCAGAGGACAGGATAAGACTGTTCCAGCATTGGGAGGGAAGAGAGTTAGCGAACCAGAGGACAGGATAAGACTGTTCCAGCATTGGGAGGGAAGAGAGTTAGCCCAGAGGACAGGATAAGACTGTTCCAGCATTGGGAGGGAAGAGAGTTAGCGAACCAGAGGACAGGATAAGACTGTTCCAGCATTGGGAGGGAAGAGAGTTAGCGAACCAGAGGACAGGATAAGACTGTTCCAGCATTGGGAGGGAAGAGAGTTAGCGAACCAGAGGACAGGATAAGACTGTTCCAGCATTGGGAGGGAAGAGAGTTAGCGAACCAGAGGACAGGATAAGACTGTTCCAGCATTGGGAGGGAAGAGATTTAGCGAACCAGAGGACAGGATAAGACTGTTCCAGCATTGGGAGGGAAGAGATTTAGCGAACCAGAGGACAGGATAAGACTGTTCCAGCATTGGGAGGGAAGAGATTTAGCGAACCAGAGGACAGGATAAGACTGTTCCAGCATTGGGAGGGAAGAGATTTAGCGAACCAGAGGACAGGATAAGACTGTTCCAGCATTGGGAGGGAAGAGATTTAGCGAACCAGAGGACAGGATAAGACTGTTCCAGCATTGGGAGGGAAGAGATTTAGCGAACCAGAGGACAGGATAAGACTGTTCCAGCATTGGGAGGGAAGAGAGTTAGCAAACCAGAGGACAGGATAAGGTTTGAGGGCCACCCCCCCCAAATTGTGTGCCCCAAATTTGTGCTCCTGTTCACCAGGGTAGGGATTCCAAAGGAGATCCTTACTGACCAGGGGACCCCTTTATGTCCCGCTTTATGGCGGACCTTTGTAAGATGTGGCAGGTGAAACAGCTGGGGTCATCGGTTTACCATCCACAGACGGACGGGCTGGTTGAGAGGTTCAACCTCACCCTGAAGTCAATGCTCAGGAAGGTAATTGATAAGGGTGGGGAAAAACTGGGATTGCTTATCTGATGTTTGCCATTAGAGAGGTTCCCCAAGCCTAGCTGGGGTTTTCACCCTTTGAGCTGGTATATGGTAACTACCTGCCCTCCAGGACACCTACACCACCCGATGCTACAGGAAGGCCATAAAGATCATCAAGGACATCAACCACCCGAGCCACTGCCTGTTCACCCCGCTGTCATCCAGAAGGCGAGGTCAGTACAGGTGCATCAAAGCTGGGACCGAGAGACTGAAAAACAGCTTCTATCTCAAGGCCATCAGACTGTTAAACAGCCACCACTAACATTGAGTGGCTGCTGCCAACACACTGACAATGACACTGACTCTACTCCAGCCACTTTAATAATGGGAATTGATGGGAAATGATGTAAATATATCACTAGCCACTTTAAACAATGCTACCTTATATAATGTTTACTTACCCTACATTATTCATCTCATATGCATACGTAGATACTGTACTCTATATCATCGACTGCATCCTTATGTAATACATGTATCACTAGCCACTTTAACTATGCCACTTGGTTTACATACTTATCTCATATGTATATACTGTACTCGATATCATCTACTGTATCTTGCCTATGCTGCTCTGTACCATCACTCATTCATATATCCTTATGTACATATTCTTTATCCCCTTACACTGTGTATAAGACAGTAGTTTTTGGAATTGTTAGTTAGATTACTTGTTTGTTATTACTGCATTGTCGGAACTAGAAGCACAAGCATTTCGCTACACTCGCATTAACATCTGCTAACCATGTGTATGTGACAAATAACATTTGATTTGATTTGATTTGGGATGTTCTCTAGATAAGTGTGTAAATTAGACCATTTTACTGTCCTGCTATACTGTACATTCAAAACATAACGAGTACTTTTGGGTGTCAGGGAAACTGTATGGAGTATAAAGTTACATTACAAATACCCCCAAAACTACTTAAGTAGAACTTTGAAGTATTACTGAAGTTCTTCACACCACTGACTTTACAGAAAGTAAAGCTACTGAGACAGACAGTTGTCACGTTCGTTGAATGGAGGAGACCAAGGCGCAGCTAGATATGAATACATGTTGCTATTTATTAATGAAGACGGCCACTAAACAAACGTGACGCTATAATATAAATGTGCAGACACAGGCAACTAGACATAGACAATCACCCACGATTTACCAAAGGAATATGGCTGCCTAAATATGGTTCCCAATCAGAGACAACGATAAACAGCTGCCTCTAATCGAGAACCAATCTAGGCAACCATAGACATACAAAACACCTAGACTAGTTAAACACTCATAGACATATAAAACCCCTAGACTAGTTAAACACAACAAACCACCCCTCGTCACACCCTGACCTAACCAAATAATAAAGGAAACAAAGACAACTAAGGTCAGGGCGTCAGGACTGCGGATCCTCACCATAGGCCCCGGGCTGGGGACCCTCGTTGAGACAAAGATAACTAAGGTCAGGACTGACAACAGTGATGTGGTGAGGCTGAGGTCAGGGCTTGACAACAGTGATGTGGTGAGGCTGAGGTCAGGGCTTGACAACAGTGATGGTGGGCTGAGGCTGTGATGGTGAGGCTGACTGTAATGCATGCAGGAGGAAGTAGAGGAGACAAAGAGAGCGGAAGCAGAGAGTTAGTTAGTGCAGTGGTTCCCAAAGGTGGGGTTATGCCCCAGATGGGGTCCCCTGGGAGAATCTGTACTAATCTCATCAAACAAGATAAGACAAAAAATAAGGGACAAAAAAACTCAATCTCAACAGGACCCATCTTCCCTATAGACCTACATTACAATACAACCACTGTATGAACATACAATATGAACATCTCAAATGGACCTATCTTCCCTTTAGACCTACATTACAATACAACCACTGTATGTTACAATATGAACATCTCCACAGGACCTATCCTCCCTATAGACATACATTACAATACAATCAATGTATCTGGGACCTTTACCACATCAGATAATAATAAACCAGACTAGATCAATCTGGGACCTTTACCACCTCAGATAATAATAAACCAGACTAGATCAATCTGGGACCTTTACCACCTCAGATAATAATAAACCAGACTAGATCAATCTGGGACCTTTACCACCTCAGATAATAATAAACCAGACTAGATCAATCTGGGACCTTTACCACATCAGATAATAATAAACCAGACTAGATCAATCTGGGACCTTTTACCACATCAGATAATAATAAACAAGACTAGATCAATCTGGGACCTTTACCACATCAGATAATAATAAACCAGACTAGATCAACCTGGGACCTTTACCACATCAGATAATAAACCAGACTAGATCAATCTGGGACATTTACCAAATCAGATAATAATAAACCAGACTAGATCAATCTGGGACCTTTACCACCTCAGATAATAATAAACCAGACTAGATCAATCTGGGACATCAGATAATAATAAACCAGACTAGATCAATCTGGGACCTTTACCACATCAGATAATAATAAACCAGACTAGATCAATCAGGGACCTTTACCACATCAGATAATAATAAACCAGACTAGATCAATCAGGGACCTTTACCACATCAGATAATAATAAACCAGACTAGATCAATCTGGGACTTTTACCACATCAGATAATAATAAACCAGACTAGATCAATCAGGGACCTTTACCACATCAGATAATAATAAACCAGACTAGATCAATCAGGGACCTTTACCACATCAGATAATAATAAACCAGACTAGATCAATCTGGGACCTTTACCACATCAGATAATAATAAACCAGACTAGATCAATCTGGGACTTTTACCACATCAGATAATAATAAACCAGACTAGATCAATCTGGGACCTTTACCACATCAGATAATAATAAACCAGACTAGATCAATCTGGGACCTTTACCACCTCAGATAATAATAAACCAGACTAGATCAACCTGGGACCTTTACCACATCAGATAATAATAAACCAGACTAGATCAATCTGGGACCTTTACCACATCAGATAATAATAAACCAGACTAGATCAATCTGGGACCTTTACCACATCAGATAATAATAAACCAGACTAGATCAATCTGGGACCTTTACCACATCAGATAATAATAAACCAGACTAGATCAATCTGGGACCTTTACCAAAAACATGTATCCAAATCGTCTGTTTGATCTTTGGACGTGAAGGAGAACCATTGTGTTGCTCTTCAAATATAAAAATACTACAAATGATGTTTCAAACAGACAGATACATGCAACTTGTAGCATTATTCATGTAATTACTGACCAAGTATGACATTGCATTCTGGTTCCACTCATGTGAAAACTGACCAAGTATGACATTGCATTCTGGTTCCACTCATGTGAAAACTGACCAAGTATGACATTGCATTCTGGATCCACTCATGTGAAAACTGACCAAGTATGACATTGCATTCTGGTTCCACTCATGTGATAACTCACCAAGTATGACATTGCATTCTGGATCCATTTGTGTGATAACTGACCAAGTATGACATTGCATTCTGGTTCCATTCGTGTTCTCGCTTGCTACAAGTACATAACCTACTTGAGTGACCAACATCAATCCTCCTGGCTTGTGTACAAGGCCTTTGTATGGTAGCTGTCAATGTATAGTCCTGTTACAGTGTACAGGGTTACTGAGTGACTCTGACAACAGTATCTGACTGACTGAGGAATGTTAGGAAGCTGTTTACTGGTCAGTACCTCTCAATAGAACTACTGCTTCATTCTGTAGTTTACACAGGGAGGCTCTCAGGAACCCAGAGTCAGTACCTCTCAATAGAACTACTGCTTCATTCTGTAGATTACACAGGGAGGCTCTCAGGAACCCAGAGTCAGTACCTCTCAATAGAACTACTGCTTCATTCTGTAGTTTACACCGTGAGGCTCTCAGGAAGTATGACAGTATGTGAGTATGACAGAACTGATGGCAGGTGAAAACCGAGAACCCAGAATCCATCCAGAGTTGTTTTTTTTTAGGTGTCTGCTCTAATCCTTGTTAATGGGAAAATCAAAGGAACACATCGCAGATTTCATAGGGCTTCCAGTAGATGTCAACAGTCTTTGGAAAGAGTTTCAAGCTTGTTTCAGGCTTGTTTTTGGAAAAATTAGCTAGAATTTGTTAGTTTTCTAGGTGGCTCCCATTTTGACTGTAGTAATGAACATACTATTCCCCTTATTAAATTTGATAATTTATTTACATATTAGGGTACCTGAGGATTGATTAGAAACATTGTTTGACTTGTTTGGACGAAGTTTACAACTTTTGGGATTCCTTTGTATGCATTTTGAACGAGGGAAACAGGTGGATTACTGATTCAAGCGCGCCAACTAAACTGACTTTTTTTTTTATAAAGAAGGACTTTATCGAACAAAACAACCATTTGATGTGTAGCTGGGACGCTTGGGATTGCAACCAGAGGTAGATCTTCAAAGGTAAATTATTTATGTTATCGCTTGTTTGGAAAATGTTTGTAATGCTTTTGTAAGCGTAGCGCTGTCCTCAGATAATCGCATGGTCTGCTTTCACCGTAAAGCCTTTTTGAAATCTGACAAAGCAGCTGATTAACAAGAAGTTAAGATTTTAAATTATGTGGGATACTTGTATTGTCATGAATGTTTAATACTACGATTTTGTATTTTGAATTTGGCGCGCTCCGATTTCACCGGATGTTTTTCGAATTTGATCCTGGTAACGGGATTTCTGCACTAAGAGGTTTTAAGAGAGCACCAGCAACAATTAGGCAATTGACCTCAGGTGAGCTCATCAGTAGTGGCTGTACTGCGGCCCACCTCAAGGAGAGGAGTTGATCACTTGATCCAGCTGATCCCTCACAATATATTGAACAATAACACAAAATACAATAATGGAAATAAACAGACAAGCGTACATAAACTTAACGTAGACAGGGATATTAGATGAAAGGTTGCTGGATCAAATCCCTGAGCTGACAAGGTAAAAAACTGTTGTTCTGCCCCCTGAGCAAGGCAGTTAACTCACTGTTCCCCTGAACAAGGCAGTTAACCCACTGTGCCCCTGAACAAGGCAGTTAACCCACTGTTACCCCGAACAAGGCAGTTAACCCACTGTGCCCCTGAACAAGGCAGTTAACCCACTGTTCCCCTGAACAAGGCAGTTAACCCACTGTGCCCCTGAACAAGGCAGTTACCTTTGACGTGGATGTCGATTAAGTCAGCCCCCCCGCACCTCTCTGATTCAGAGGGGTTGGGTTGAATGTGGTAGACACATTTCAGTTGAAGGTGTTCAGTTGTACAACTGAGTAGGTATCCCCCTTTCCCCAACTGAGTAGGTATCCCCTTTCCCCAACTGAGTAGGTGTCCCCTTTCCCTTTCCCCAACTGAGCAGGTATCCCCTTTCCCCAACTGAGTAGGTGTCCCCCTTTCCCTTTCCCCAACTGACTAGGTATCCCCCTTTCCCCAACTGAGTAGGTATCCCCCTTTCCCCAACTGAGTAGGTATTCCCCTTTCCCCAACTGAGTAGGTATCCCCTTTCCTTTCCCCAACTGAGTAGGTGTCCCCCTTTCCCCAACTGAGTAGGTATCCCCCTTTCCCCAACTGAGTAGGTGTCCCCCTTTCCCTTTCCCCAACTGAGTAGGTATCCCCCTTTCCCCAACTGACTAGGTATCCCCTTTCCCCAACTGAGTAGGTATCCCCCTTTCCCTTTCCCCAACTGACTAGGTATCCCCCTTTCCCTTTCCCCAACTGAGTAGGTACCCCCTTTCCCCAACTGACTAGGTATCCCCCTTTCCCCAACTGAGTAGGTGTCCCCCTTTCCCTTTCCCCAACTGAGTAGGTATCTCCCTTTCCCCAACTGAGTAGGTATTCCCCTTTCCCCAACTGAGTAGGTGTCCCCCTTTCCCTTTCCCCAACTGAGTAGGTGTCCCCCTTTCCCTTTCCCCAACTGACTAGGTATCCCCTTTCCCCAACTGAGTAGGTACCCCCTTTCCCCAACTGAGTAGGTATCCCCTTTCCCCAACTGAGTAGGTACCCCCTTTCCCCAACTGACTAGGTATCCCCCTTTCCTTTCCCCAACTGAGTAGGTATCCCCCTTTCCCTTTCCCCAACTGAGTAGGTGTCCCCCTTTCCCTTTCCGCAACTGACTAGATATCCCCCTTTCCCCAACTGAGTAGGTATCCCCTTTCCCCAACTGAGTAGGTATCCCCCTTTCCCCAACTGAGTAGGTGTCCCCCTTTCCCTTTCCCCAACTGAGTAGGTACCCCCTTTCCCCAACTGAGTAGATATCCCCTTTCCCCAAATGAGTAGGTACCCCCTTTCCCCAACTGAGTAGGTACCCCCTTTCCCCAACTGAGTAGGTACCCCCTTTCCCCAACTGAGTAGGTACCCCCTTTCCCCAACTGAGTAGGGACCCCTTTCCCCAACTGAGTAGGTATCCCCCTTTTCCTTTCCCCAACTGAGTAGGTACCCCCTTTCCCCAACTGAGTAGGTATCCCCCTTTCCCCAAATGAGTAGGTACCCCCTTTCCCCAACTGAGTAGGTATCCCCCTTTCCCCAACTGAGTAGGTACCCCCCTTTCCCCAACTGACTAGGTACCCCCTTTCCCCAACTGACTAGGTATCCCCTTTCCCCAACTGACTAGGTATCCCCCTTTCCCCAACTGACTAGGTATCCCCCTTTCCCCAACTGAGTAGGTATCCCCCTTCCCCAACTGAGTAGGTATCCCCCTTTCCCCAACTGAGTAGGTATCCCCTTTCCCCAACTGAGTAGGTATCCCCTTTCCCCAACTGAGTAGGTATCCCCTTTCCCCAACTGAGTAGGTACCCCCCTTTCCCCAACTGAGTAGGTATCCCCCTTTTCCTTTCCCCAACTGAGTAGGTATCCCCCTTCCCCAACTGAGTAGGTATCCCCCTTTCCCCAACTGACTAGGTATCCCCCTTCCCCAACTGAGTAGGTATCCCCCTTCCCCAACTGACTAGGTATCCCCCTTTCCCCAACTGAGTAGGTATCCCCCTTTCCCCAACTGACTAGGTATCCCCCCTTCCCCAACTGACTAGGTATCCCCCTTTCCCCAACTGAGTAGGTATCCCCTTTCCCCAACTGACTAGGTATCCCCCTTCCCCAACTGAGTAGGTATCCCCCTTCCCCAACTGACTAGGTATCCCCCTTTCCCTTTCCCCAACTGTGTGGGTATCCCCCTTTTCCTTTCATGTAAAAACAATGTACACATTAATACACGTGGTTGAATGGTAAAACATTCACATATACAAAGCTTCCCAACAGGAGACAGAGGTTTAATCGCTGGTTCTACCGCCTGTATCACCCTCACAGGAAGTTGTCATACCCACATCCTGTCTCTCTCTGCAGGTGGGCCTTTTGAGTGGGATCTGTCTGATCGTAGGAACCATGATCGGCTCCGGCATCTTCATCTCCCCTAAGGCAGTGCTGCTGGAAACGGGAGCCGTAGGACCTTGTCTGTGTGTCTGGGCCGCCTGCGGGTTGCTAGCTACACTGGGTGAGGCAGACACACACAGGCTACACTGGGTGAGGAGGGAGGGAGGGAGGGAGGGAGGGAGACAGACAGACAGACAGACAGACAGACAGACAGACAGACACACCCACCCACCCACCCACCCACCCACCCACCCATTGTGTCATAATGAAGGTACTGTCCTGTCTCATAATGAAGGTACTGTCTCATAACGAAGGTACTGTCTCATAAGGAAGGTACTGTACTGTCTCATAATGAAGGTACTGGCCTGTCTCATAACGAAGGTACTGGCCTGTCTCATAATGAAGGTACTGTCTCACGATGAAGGTACTGTCCTGTCTCATAATGAAGGTACTGTCCTGTCTCATAATGAAGGTACTGGCCTGTCTCATAATGAAGGTCCTGTCTCATAATGAAGGTCCTGTCTCATAATGAAGGTACTGTCCTGTCTCATAATGAAGGTACTGTCCTGTCTCATAACGAAGGTACTGTCCTGTCTCATAACGAAGGTACTGTCCTGTCTCATAATGAAGGTACTGGCCTGTCTCATAATGAAGGTCCTGTCTCATAATGAAGGTACTGTCCTGTCTCATAATGAAGGTACTGTACTGTCTCATAATGAAGGTACTGTGTCATAATGGTGGAAATGCTGGAATCCTGTCTGTTTCTCTCCCTTGAGACTATCGCCAATGGAGATGGTCTATATAATGCCCCTCTGTGTTTAAACTCTGCTTAGGAGGACATATTTGCTTTTAGGATACTGCCAATGTATATTGAAGACATATAGGCTCTGCTTACCAGGTTGGCAGCAGCCGTATACATGGTCTGGATCCCAAACTAATTGACTGGATATAGGAGGTCAATGGATGCATCTCAAATCAACCCTATACCCTAGGGAACGGGGCGCCATTTGTCTGTGTCTCAAATCACACTCTATGCCCTAGGGAACAGGGCGCCATCTCAAATCACACCCTATGCCCTAGGGAACGGGGCTCCATCTCAAATCACACCCCATGCCCTAGGGAACGGGGCCCCATCTCAAATCACACCCTATGCCCTAGGGAACGGGGCACCATCTCAAATCACACCCTGTGCCCTAGGGAACGGGGCGCCATCTCAAATCACACCCTATGCCCTAGGGAACGGGGTGCCATCTCAAATCACACCCTATGCCCTAGGGAACGGGGCGCCATCTCAAATCACACCCTATGCCTTAGGGAACGGGCGCCATTGGCCTGCATCTCAAATCACACCCTATGCCCTAGGGAACGGGCGCCATTGGTCTGCATCTCAAATCACACCCTATGCCCTAGGGAACGGGCGCCATTGGTCTGCATCTCAAATCACACCCTATGCCCTAGGGAACGGGCGCCATCTCAAATCACACCCTATGCCCTAGGGAACGGGGCGCCATTGGCCTGCATCTCAAATCACACCCTATGCCCTAGGGAACGGGCGCCATTGGTCTGCATCTCAAATCACACCCCATGCCCTAGGGAACGGGCGCCATCTCAAATCACACCCTATGCCCTAGGGAACGGGGCGCCATTGGCCTGCATCTCAAATCACCCCTATGCCCTAGGGAACGGGGCGCCATTGGCCTGCATCTCAAATCACACCCTATGCCCTAGGGAACGGGCGCCATTGGTCTGCATCTCAAATCACACCCTATGCCCTAGGGAACGGGGCGCCATCTCAAATCACACCCTATGCCCTAGGGAACGGGGCACCATCTCAAATCACACCCTATGCCCTAGGGAACGGGGCGCCATCTCAAATCACACCCTATGCCCTAGGGAACGGGGCACCATCTCAAATCACACCCTATGCCTTAGGGAACGGGGAGCCATTGGTCTGCATCTCAAATCACACCCTATGCCCTAGGGAACGGGCGCCATCTCAAATCACACCCTATGCCCTAGGGAACGGGGCACCATCTCAAATCACACCCTATGCCCTAGGGAACGGGCGCCATCTCAAATCACACCCTATGCCCTAGGGAACGGGGCACCATCTCAAATCACACCCTATGCCCTAGGGAACGGGCGCCATCTCAAATCACACCCTATGCCCTAGGGAACGGGGCACCATCTCAAATCACACCCTATGCCTTAGGGAACGGGGAGCCATTGGTCTGCATCTCAAATCACACCCTATGCCCTAGGGAACGGGCGCCATTGGTCTGCATCTCAAATCACACCCTATGCCTTAGGGAACGGGGAGCCATTGGTCTGCATCTCAAATCACACCCTATGCCCTAGGGAACGGGGAGCCATTGGTCTGCATCTCAAATCACACCCTATGCCCTAGGGAACGGGGAGCCATTGGTCTGCATCTCAAATCACACCCTATGCCTTAGGGAACGGGGAGCCATTGGTCTGCATCTCAAATCACACCCTATGCCCTAGGGAACGGGGAGCCATTGGTCTGCATCTCAAATCACACCCTATGCCCTAGGGAACGGGGCACCATTGGAGACGCTGGCAATATGCTGTTCTTGTACATGACTAGAGAGAATTTAAGAGACCAAAATGATGTCATATTTTTTTGCTTTTTATTTGTCCTCGACATTGTTAAAAATCCCTCATGTTTGCGCTGTTCAAGCACTTGTATATAATCTATGTCTAAGGTTTAAATTGTATTTGACAAGTTAAAAGACATATTTGTCCCTTGTTTTCTTCTATCTCATCCACCAGCTGCCAGTTGAACCTGGGGACACGGTTCATCTTATACTGCCTACTGTGTGATGTATTCGTGTCACTCTAAACTGAATGTAGATTTTATACTATTGAATTCAACAGTTTCAAAACCTCTTCTCTTCTCAGAGTTGAAAAGTAGATAGGGAGTTGTTGTGTTTGTGAATAAAACAGTTTACCCTTCAATTGTAATTTAATCCCAAAAATCAATTCATTTGTCATCTTATGAAAAGTTTAAAGTATCTCTTTGCCAAAAAAATACTCACCACAAACATCAATCACTTTCCTGAACTCGAACCTTCACCCACTTTAATCAGCATCATGACCTGCATTGATAGAGGCTATGGTAAGATCAGACATCCACAACAGTAGGCGGCGTAGTAACAGAAGACACCGGAAACACGGTTCTTCTTCTCCGCCCCTGACCTTCCTGCTCGTATGACGACACATCAACACAATAACATTTGACGTTGGTGTTGTGGACTTTGCTTCAGAATAACACTATTGGAAATGAGAGAATAAAACGAGCTAAAGATGAATACGGCTCTGAGACACTGGAAGGAGGCCGCGACGGTCATACTAGCTGCTGGTACGAGACATAAACTCCCTGTCGATAGTTTGACAAGGTGTGTCGATAAAGGCACCTCTGCACCTGTGATCAGTGAGCACTCCAACTTGCCTGACAGGTCAGTCTTCGACTATGAAGTGTTGTTGTTGAAACGAAGCGGTACGAGTGGTTTCATGCCGAATGCTTATGTCTTTCCCGGCGGTCTGCTGGATCCGTCAGATTTCTCAAGTGAATGGTTTGATCTTTTTCAATCTTTTCGGCGCTCACCGAATTTTGGACTGGGATTTGTGAAACAGGCGCCGGAGACGAGACCTCCCATCTTCGCCACTGACAGGAAGAAACTGGGTTCTCTCGTTCCAGGTGACGTCGCATTTAGAATCTGTGCAGTGCGGGAAACGTTCGAGGAGTCCGGTGTACTTCTAGTCGTGTCAAAAGAGGAAGAGAGTACTTTATTTAACAGCATCGAGAACAACCGATACAGTCAACCCGAATTAACCAGAATAACTGATCTCTGTGACAAGAGTGAATTGGCTAAATGGAGAGTACTGGTAAACGAGAAGCCTTCTAACTTCATCAGAATGTGTAGGGAGCTGGAGTGTCTACCTAACATCTGGGCTCTGCATGAATGGGGTAACTGGCTGACCCCTACTGGTGTGTACGGGAAACAGAGGAGGTACGACACGGCCTTCTACATGTGCTGCTTGCAAGAAACACCACCTCACACCCTACAAGACGAGAAGGAAATTGTGCACTTTAAGGTGATACCATTGCTTAGTAGGGTGGAAGTGTATTGTATTGTTGTGTTCAAAGGTTTAAGTGACTCATTATTCATTCATGATGTCTTTATCAGTTCATAATATTGTTGTAAACTGTTCATTTGATCTTAGTCCAACCTAAACCCCTCTCTCTCTCCTCCCTTCTCTCTCTCTCCTCCTCTCTCCCTCTCTTCTCCCCTCCCCTCTCCCTCTCCCTCTCTCCTCCCCTCTCCCTCTCTCTCCTCCCCTCTCTCTCTCCTCCCCTCTCCCTCTCTCTCTCCTTCCCTCTCTCTCTCCTCCCCTCTCCCTCTCTCTCTCCCTCTCTCTCTCCCTCCCTCTCCCTCTCTCTCTCCTCCCCTCTCCCTCTCTCTCTCCTCCTCTCTCTCTCCTCCCCTCTCCCTCTCTCTCTCCTCCTCTCTCTCTCCTCCCCTCTCCCTCTCTCTCTCCTCCCCTCTCCCTCTCTCTCTCCTCCTCTCTCTCTCCTCCCCTCTCCCTCTCTCTCTCCTCCTCTCTCTCTCCTCCCCCTCTCCCTCTCTCCTCCCCTCTCTCTCTCCTCCCTCTCTCTCTCCTCCCCTCTCTCTCCTCCATTCTCCCTCTCTCTCCTTCCCTTTCTCTCTCCTCCCCTCTCTCTCCCCCCTCTCCTCCCCTTCCCTCTCTCTCTCTCTCCCCTTCCCTCTCTCTCTCTCCTCCCCTCTCCCTCTCTCTCTCCCCCCCTCTCCCTCTCTCTCTCCTCCCCTCTCCCTCTCTCTCTCTCCCCTCCCCTCTCCCTCTCTCTCTTCTCCCCTCTTCCCTCTCCCTCTCTCCCCTCACCCTCCCGTCTCCCCTCTCTCAGTGGTCCACCCCCAGAGATCCTCCACAGTTACCAGGCCAGAGAGATGTGGATTGCCCCTCCACAGTTCTATGATCTCAGCCGTATGTGCCGGTTCCCCTCCCTTCAGAACCTCCACAGCTTCTCCAGACAGAGAGCTTCAGAGGGCTGTGAACAGTGGCTCCCTGTCCGCATGGTGTCAGACAGCTACTACATATCACTCCTCCCAGGTTAGAGTTTATATGAAGGGCCTGATTACTCCATATCACTCCTCCCAGGTTAGAGTTTACATGAAGGGTCTGATTACTACATATCACTCCTCCAGGTTAGAGTTTATATGAAGGGTCTGATTACTACATATCACTCCTCCCAGGTTAGAGTTTATATTTACATGAAGGGTCTGATTACTACATATCACTCCTCCCAGGTTAGAGTTTATATTTACATGAAGGGTCTGATTACTACATATCACTCCTCCAGGTTAGAGTTTATATTTACATGAAGGGTCTGGTTACTACATATCACTCCTCCCAGGTTAGAGTTTATATTTACATGAAGGGTCTGATTACTACATATCACTCCTCCCAGGTTAGAGTTTATATGAAGGGTCTGATTACTACATATCACTCCTCCCAGGTTAGAGTTTATATTTACATGAAGGGTCTGGTTACTACATATCACTCCTCCCAGGTTAGAGTTTATATTTACATGAAGGGTCTGATTACTACATATCACTCCTCCCAGGTTAGAGTTTATATGAAGGACCTGGTTACTACATATCACTCCTCCCAGGTTAGAGTTTATATTTATATGAAGGGTCTGATTACTACATATCACTCCTCCCAGGTTAGAGTAAACATTTACTTAATTCAGAGCATTGTCAGATTGTCCATTCGTGAATTCAGGGCCTTCCGCTCTCAGAGAGTTCAGAGCGCACACTGGACGCTCTGGCCGAGGAGTAGGGTTGAACCAAGCGTCCTGACCTAACAGCAGTCAAGCCCCCAAGCTAACTGGCTATCTTTGGCTTGCTAGCATCTCCCAGACACAAATGAGAGAACAGCTCACTCTGACCATTCTACTGGCCCTGGCAGAGCTGGTCAGGCAGTTTTCATGTTATCCAGAGCGTTGGTGACTGCAACTGTGCTGCTGGCAACAAATTCATTACGATTGTCTTTCTAACGTGCCCTTTATCAGTCATCTAGTGCCCTTTATCAGTCATCTAGTGTCCTTTATCAGTCATCTAGTGTCCTTTATCAGTCATCTAGTGTCCTTTATCAGTCATCTAGTGCCCTTTATCAGTCATCTAGTGCCCTTTATCAGTCATCTAGTGCACTTTATCAGTCATCTAGTGTCCTTTATCAGTCATCTAGTGCCCTTTATCAGTCATCTAGTGTCCTTTATCAGTCATCTAGTGTCCTTTATCAGTCATCTAGTGTCCTTTATCAGTCATCTAGTGTCCTTTATCAGTCATCTAGTGTCCTTTATCAGTCATCTAGTGCCCTTTATCAGTCATCTACTGCCCTTTATCAGTCATCTAGTGCCCTTTATCCACGTCATCTAGTGCCCTTTATCAGTCATCTAGTGCCCTTTATCAGTCATCTAGTGCCCTTTATCAGTCATCTAGTGCCCTTTATCAGTCATCTAGTGCCCTTTATCAGTCATCTAGTGCCCTTTATCAGTCATCTAGTGCCCTTTATCCATGTCATCTAGTGCCCTTTATCCACGTCATCTAGTGCCCTTTATCAGTCATCTAGTGCCCTTTATCAGTCATCTAGTGCCCTTTATCCACGTCATCTAGTGCCCTTTATCAGTCATCAAGTGTCCTTTATCAGTCATCTAGTGCCCTTTATCCACGTCATCTAGTGCCCTTTATCAGTCATCTAGTGTCCTTTATCAGTCATCTAGTGCCCTTTATCCATGTCATCTAGTGCCCTTTATCCACGTCATCTAGTGCCCTTTATCCACGTCATCTAGTGCCCTTTATCCACGTCATCTAGTGCCCTTTATCCACGTCATCTAGTGCCCTTTATCCACGTCATCTAGTGCCCTTTATCAGTCATCTAGTGCCCTTTATCAGTTATCTAGTGCCCTTTATCCACGTCATCTAGTGCCCTTTATCCACGTCATCTAGTGCCCTTTATCCACGTCATCTAGTGCCCTTTATCCACGTCATCTAGTGCCCTTTATCCACGTCATCTAGTGCCCTTTATCCACGTCATCTAGTGCCCTTTATCAGTCATCTAGTGCCCTTTATCAGTCATCTAGTGCCCTTTATCAGTCATCAAGTGTCCTTTATCAGTCATCTAGTGCCCTTTATCCACGTCATCTAGTGCCCTTTATCCACGCATCTAGTGCCCTTTATCAGTCATCTAGTGCCCTTTATCCATGTCATCTAGTGCCCTTTATCCACGTCATCTAGTGCCCTTTATCCACGTCATCTAGTGCCCTTTATCCACGTCATCTAGTGCCCTTTATCAGTCATCTAGTGTCCTTTATCAGTCATCTAGTGCCCTTTATCCACGTCATCTAGTGCCCTTTATCCACGTCATCTAGTGCCCTTTATCAGTCATCTAGTGCCCTTTATCAGTCATCAAGTGTCCTTTATCAGTCATCTAGTGCCCTTTATCCACGTCATCTAGTGCCCTTTATCAGTCATCAAGTGTCCTTTCAGTCATCTAGTGCCCTTTATCCACGTCATCTAGTGCCCTTTATCAGTCATCTAGTGTCCTTTATCAGTCATCTAGTGCCCTTTATCCATGTCATCTAGTGCCCTTTATCCACGTCATCTAGTGCCCTTTATCCACGTCATCTAGTGCCCTTTATCAGTCATCTAGTGCCCTTTATCCACGTCATCTAGTGCCCTTTATCCACGTCATCTAGTGCCCTTTATCAGTCATCTAGTGCCCTTTATCAGTCATCTAGTGCCCTTTATCAGTCATCAAGTGTCCTTTATCAGTCATCTAGTGCCCTTTATCAGTCATCTAGTGCCCTTTATCCACGTCATCTAGTGCCCTTTATCAGTCATCTAGTGCCCTTTATCCATGTCATCTAGTGCCCTTTATCCACGTCATCTAGTGCCCTTTATCCACGTCATCTAGTGCCCTTTATCCACGTCATCTAGTGCCCTTTATCAGTCATCTAGTGTCCTTTATCAGTCATCTAGTGCCCTTTATCCACGTCATCTAGTGCCCTTTATCCACGTCATCTAGTGCCCTTTATCAGTCATCTAGTGCCCTTTATCAGTTATCTAGTGCCCTTTATCCACGTCATCTAGTGCCCTTTATCCACGTCATCTAGTGCCCTTTATCCACGTCATCTAGTGCCCTTTATCCACGTCATCTAGTGCCCTTTATCCACGTCATCTAGTGCCCTTTATCCACGCGTCATCTAGTGCCCTTTATCAGTCATCTAGTGCCCTTTATCCACGTCATCTAGTGCTCTTTATCAGTCATCTAGTGCCATTTATCAGTCATCTAGTGCCCTTTATCAGTCATCTAGTGTCCTTTATCAGTCATCTAGTGTCCTTTATCAGTCATCTAGTGCCCTTTATCCACGTCATCTAGTGCCCTTTATCCACGTCATCTAGTGCCCTTTATCAGTCATCTAGTGCCCTTTATCAGTTATCTAGTGCCCTTTATCCACGTCATCTAGTGCCCTTTATCCACGTCATCTAGTGCCCTTTATCCACGTCATCTAGTGCCCTTTATCCACGTCATCTAGTGCCCTTTATCCACGTCATCTAGTGCCCTTTATCCACGTCATCTAGTGCCCTTTATCCACGTCATCTAGTGCTCTTTATCAACGTCATCTAGTGCTCTTTATCAGTCATCTAGTGCCCTTTATCAGTCATCTAGTGCCCTTTATCAGTCATCTAGTGCCCTTTATCAGTCATCTAGTGTCCTTTATCAGTCATCTAGTGTCCTTTATCAGTCATCTAGTGCCCTTTATCAGTCATCTAGTGCCCTTTATCCACGTCATCTAGTGCCCTTTATCCACGTCATCTTCATGGGCATGTGGGCTCTACTTCTTCAGAGAAAAGGAGATCTTTAGGTTTTCATGGAGAGAGATGTGGGCTCTACTTCTTCAGAGAAAAGGAGATCTTTAGGTCTTCATGGAGAGAGATGTGGGCTCTACTTCTTCAGAGAAAAGGAGATCTTTATGTCTTCATGGAGAGAGATGTGGGCTCTACTTCAGAGAAAAGGAGATCTTTAGGTTTTCATGGAGAGAGATGTGGGCTCTACTTCTTCAGAGAAAAGGAGATCTTTAGGTCTTCATGGAGAGAGATGTGGGCTCTACTTCTTCAGAGAAAAGGAGATCTTTAGGTCTTCATGGAGAGAGATGTGGGCTCTACTTCTTCAGAGAAAAGGAGATCTTTAGGTTTTCATGGAGAGAGATGTGGGCTCTACTTCTTCAGAGAAAAGGAGATCTTTAGGTCTTCATGGAGAGAGATGTGGGCTCTACTTCAGAGAAAAGGAGATCTTTAGGTCTTCATGGAGAGAGATGTGGGCTCTACTTCTTCAGAGAAAAGGAGATCTTTAGGTCTTCATGGAGAGAGAGGTGGGCTCTACTTCTTCAGAGAAAAGGAGATCTTTAGGTCTTCATGGAGAGAGATGTGGGCTCTACTTCTTCAGAGAAAGGGAGATCTTTAGGTCTTCATGGAGAGAGATGTGGGCTCTACTTCTTCAGAGAAAAGGAGATCTTTAGGTCTTCATGGAGAGAGATGTGGGCTCTACTTCTTCAGAGAAAGGGAGATCTTTAGGTCTTCATGGAGAGAGATGTGGGCTCTACTTCTTCAGAGAAAAGGAGATCTTTAGGTCTTCATGGAGAGAGAGGTGGGCTCTACTTCTTCAGAGAAAAGGAGATCTTTAGGTCTTCATGGAGAGAGATGTGGGCTCTACTTCTTCAGAGAAAAGGAGATCTTTAGGTCTTAATTGTTTTTTTTTTGTTATATTATTCTCCCGGTGAATTTAGGGGTTTTTCTTCTCATGTTGAAGTCAAAACTGTCAATCTGATTTGATATGGTTACTGGCAGATGATCGTTTTACTGTTTAACGTGTGTGTGTGTGTGTGTGTGTGTGTGTGTGTGTGTGTGTGTGTGTGTGTGTGTGTGTGTGTGTGTGTGTGTGTGTGTGTGTGTGTGTGTGTGTGTGTGTGTGTGTGTGTGTGTGTGTCCTTCTCTTACCAGGTGACGAGATGTACCCAGAGGAGGGGTCATGTCAGATGGATGTGACCCTGAAGACAGACCAGAGCCTTAATGAGCTTCATCAGGGCTGTTCGGCACTGCACCGTATCGTAGCCTTGGACCCCTACACCGCTGCTGCTGTCATCACCATCACACCCAAATACAACCAGCTGCTGCCCTTCACACGGTCCAGCCTGAGAACCGGCACCAGCAGTCAGCTCTGAGAGACGGGTTGACACTCAAATGGCACCCTATTCCCAATTACCTTTCAGCAGAGATACACAAACTACTGGTCTAAAGTAGTGCACTATAAAGTGAATAGGGTCCTATAGGGCTCTGGTCTAAAGTAGTGCACTATGTAGGGAATAGGGTGCCATAGGGCTCTGGTCTAAAGTTTGTGATGTGACCCATGTTTTGTGCTGTACAGGCCTGCTGCTAAGGTCTTGCTGCTGGTTTTGGACGGTTTAGGCCGTCATTGTAAATAAGAATTTGTTCTTAACTGACTTACCTAGTTAAACAAAGGTTAACTAAAAAATGTATTAAATTCTAGAAATGGATCTAGTTTTCAAATACCTCTCAATGTATTATTTCTGTCCATGATTGTACAGATTTATTTAATCAGTGTGTTTTGTATGAAACATTCATTAGAACTATCACACCATTAACCACTGAGTCTACAAAACATTAAGAAC
The DNA here is from genome assembly GCF_018296145.1 of Oncorhynchus tshawytscha. NCBI lineage: Eukaryota > Metazoa > Chordata > Actinopteri > Salmoniformes > Salmonidae > Oncorhynchus > Oncorhynchus tshawytscha. The sequence continues at coordinate 19,691 of NW_024609404.1, read as the reverse complement.
ACCTGCCCTTTCCATGCCAGACTGACCAGGTGAGTCCAGGTGAGTCATTTAATGTCACCTGTTAAATCCACTTTAATCAGTGTAGAGGAAGGGGAGGAGACGGGTTAAAGAAGGATTTTCAAGCCTTGACAATTGAGACGTGTGTGTGTGTGTGTGTGTGTGTGTGTGTGTGTGTGTGTGTGTGTGTGTGTGTGTGTGTGTGTGTGTGCCATTCAGAGGGTTAATGGGCAAGACAAAATATTTAATGCCTTTGAACAGGGTAGTATGCCGGGCGCACCGGTTTGAGTGTGTCAAGAACTGCAAAGCTGCTGGGTTTTTCATGCTCAACAGTTTCCTGTGTGTATCAAGAATTGCCCACCACCCAAAGGACATCCAGCCGACTTGACAACTGTGGGAAGCACTGGAGCACTGGAGGTGTTCCAGGTAAGTCATGACAACAAGAGACACATCTCAATAGGTGTTCCAGGTAAGTAATGACAACAAGAGACACAAGCTGCACGACCACCAGGTAAGTCATGACAACAGGAGACACAAGCTGCACGACCACCAGGTAAGTTATGACAACAGGAGACACAAGCTGCACGACCACCAGGTAAGTCATGACAACAGGAGACACAAGCTGCACGACCACCAGGTAAGTCATGACAACAGGAGACACAAGCTGCACGACCACCAGGTAAGTCATGACAACAGGAGACACAAGCTGCACGACCACCAGGTAAGTCATGACAACAGGAGACACAAGCTGCACGACCACCAGGTAAGTCATGACAACAGGAGACACAAGCTGCACGACCACCAGGTAAGTCATGACAACAGGAGACACAAGCTGCACGACCACCAGGTAAGTCATGACAACAAGAGACACATCTCAATAGGTGTTCCAGGTAAGTCATGACAACAAGAGACACATCTCAATAGGTGTTCCGGGTAAGTAATGACAACAAGAGATAAATCTCAATAGGTGTTCCAGGTAAGTCATGACAACAAGAGAAACATCTCAATAGGTGTTCCAGGTAAGTCATGACAACAAGAGACACATCTCAATAGGTGTTCCGGGTAAGTAATGACAACAAGAGGCACATCTCAATAGGTGTTCCAGGTAAGTCATGACAACAAGAGAAACATCTCAATAGGTGTTCCAGGTAAGTAATGACAACAAGAGACACAAGCTGCACGACCACCAGGTAAGTCATGACAACAGGAGACACAAGCTGCACGACCACCAGGTAAGTCATGACAACAGGAGACACAAGCTGCACAACCACCAGGTAAGTCATGACAACAGGAGACACAAGCTGCACGACCACCAGGTAAGTCATGACAACAGGAGACACAAGCTGCACGACCACCAGCTAAGTCATGACAACAAGAGACACATCTCAATAGGTGTTCCAGGTAAGTCATGACATGAAACATCTCAATAGGTGTTCCAGGTAAGTCATGACAACAAGAGACACCTCTCAATAGGTGTTCCAGGTAAGTCATGACAACAAGAGACACATCTCAATAGGTGTTCCAGGTAAGTCATGACAACAAGAGACACCTCTCAATAGGTGTTCCAGGTAAGTCATGACAACAAGAGACACATCTCAATAGGTGTTCCAGGTAAGTCATGACAACAAGAGACACCTCTCAATAGGTGTTCCAGGTAAGTCATGACAACAGGAGACACAAGCTGCACGACCACCAGGTAAGTCATGACAACAGGAGACACAAGCTGCACGACCACCAGCTAAGTCATGACAACAAGAGACACATCTCAATAGGTGTTCCAGGTAAGTCATGACAACAAGAGACACCTCTCAATAGGTGTTCCAGGTAAGTCATGACAACAAGAGACACCTCTCAATAGGTGTTCCAGGTAAGTCATGACAACAAGAGACACCTCTCAATAGGTGTTCCAGGTAAGTCATGACAACAAGAGACACCTCTCAATAGGTGTTCCAGGTAAGTCATGACAACAAGAGAAACATCTCAATAGGTGGTCCAGGTAAGTCATGACAACAAGAGACACATCTCAAGCATCAGACTGGGCTGTTTAACATACAGACACCTCAGCATCAGGGTGGGTTAGATTTCAGAGTGGGCTGTTTAACAGACACCTCAGCATCAGAGTGGGTTGGATGTCAGAGTGGGTTAGATGTCAGAGTGGGCTGTTTAACAGACACCTCAGCATCAGAGTGGGTTGGATGTCAGAGTGGGTTAGATGTCAGAGTGAGCTGTTTAACAGACACCTCAGCATCAGAGTGGGTTAGATGTCAGAGTGGGCTGTTTAACAGACAAACACCTCAGCATCAGAGTGGGTTAGATGTGAGAGTGGGCTGTTTAACAGACACCTCAGCATCAGAGTGGGTTAGATTTCAGAGTGGGCTGTTTAACAGACACCTCAGCATCAGAGTGGGTTGGATGTCAGAGTGGGTTAGATGTCAGAGTGGGCTGTTTAACAGACACCTCAGCATCAGAGTGGGTTGGATGTCAGAGTGGGTTAGATGTCAGAGTGAGCTGTTTAACAGACACCTCAGCATCAGAGTGGGTTAGATGTCAGAGTGGGCTGTTTAACAGACAAACACCTCAGCATCAGAGTGGGTTAGATGTGAGAGTGGGCTGTTTAACAGACACCTCAGCATCAGAGTGGGTTAGATGTCAGAGTGGGCTGTTTAACAGACAAACACCTCAGCATCAGAGTGGGTTAGATGTGAGAGTGGGCTGTTTAACAGACACCTCAGCATCAGAGTGGGTTAAATTTCAGAGTGGGCTGTTTAACAGACATCTCGGCATCGGAGCGGGTTAGATTTCAGAGTGGGCTGCAGAAACTTCTACGTTTTGAAGCCACAGGGGTTTTGACGAGATAGAGTACAGTTTATGGCAGATTTGACCTTTCGGAGCAGGTTAGGAGAATTAACACGGCAGGTTAGGAGAATTAACACAGCAGGTTAGGAGAATTAACACGGCAGGTTAGGAGAATTAACACGGCAGGTTAGGAGAATTAACACGGCAGGTTAGGAGAATTAACACGGCAGGTTAGGAGAATTAAACGGCAGGTTAGGAGAATTAACACGGCAGGTTAGGAGAATTAACACGGCAGGTTAGGAGAATTAACACGGCAGGTTAGGAGAATTAAAACGGCAGGTTAGGAGAATTAACACGGCAGGTTAGGAGAATTAACACGGCAGGTTAGGAGAATTAACACGGCAGGTTAGGAGAATTAACACGGCAGGTTAGGAGAATTAACACGGCAGGTTAGGAGAATTAAAACGGCAGGTTAGGAGAATTAACACGGCAGGTTAGGAGAATTAACACGGCAGGTTACATAGCGGGTTTTATTTATTTATATTTATTTTACCTTTATTTAACCAGGTAGGCAAGTTGAACACCTTTATTTAACCAGGTAGGCCAGTAGAGAACACCTTTATTTAACCAGGTAGGCTAGTTGAGAACACCTTTATTTAACCAGGTAGGCCAGTTGAGAACACCTTTATTTAACCAGGTAGGCCAGTAGAGAACACCTTTATTTAACCAGGTAGGCCAGTAGAGAACACCTTTATTTAACCAGGTAGGCTAGTTGAGAACACCTTTATTTAACCAGGTAGGCCAGTTGAGAACACCTTTATTTAACCAGGTAGGCTAGTTGAGAACAAGTTCTCATTTGCAACTGCGACCTGGCCAAGATAAAGCAAAGCAGTGTGAACAGACAGCAGGTTAGTAGAATTAGGTTAAGGTTAGGAAAAAGTTAGCTAAAATGCAAACATTTTCCACTTTTGATGTCCAGTTGACATAAACCCCACGGGGGGTTTTCCACACCTGCTTTGATCTGAAATTTGATTGGTCGACAGTCCACCTTTTCTGTTGTGAGATTTGATTGGACGGTGAGTGTTTGGCGAAGTAATCTTAGATTCACCTGGCACATTCGCACCGAGAAGCAGAACAACAGAAACTAGAAAGGAAAAAAAATTAGAAGCAAATTTTATTTAAAAAAAAATGGATTTCTACACCCAAACAAAACAGACAAATGCAGTCAAAACCAGTCCTTCTCATTGGAAACAGTGAGAGTCCCAAATGGCAGTCTATTCCATACAGGCCCTGGTCAAAAGTAATGCACTATATAGGGAAAAGGTCTCTGGTCTAAAGTAATGCACTATATAGGGAATAGGTCTCTGGTCTAAAGTAGTGCACTATATAGGGAATAGGTCTCTGGTCTAAAGTAGTGCACAATATAGGGAATAGGTCTCTGGTCTATAGTAGTGCCACTATATAGGGAATAGGTCTCTGGTCTAAAGTAATGCACTATATAGGGAATAGGTCTCTGGTCTATAGTAGTGCAGTATATAGGGAATAGGTCTCTGGTCTAAAGTAGTACCACTATATAGGGATAAGGGTCCTGGTCTAAAGTAGTGCACTATATAGGGATAAGGGTCCTGGTCTAAAGTAGTGCACTATATAGGGATAAGGGTCCTGGTCTAAAGTAGTGCACTATCAAATCAAATTTATTTGTCACATACACATGGTTAGCAGATGTTAGTGCGAGTGTAGCGAAATGCTTGTGCTTCTAGTTCCGACAATGCAGTAATAACCAACAAGTAATCTAACTAACAATTCCAAAACTACTACCTTATAGACACAAGTGTAAGGGGATAAAGAATATGTACATAAAGATATATGAATGAGTGATGGTAGGGAGCGGCATAGGCAAGATACAGTAGCTGATATCGAGTACAGTATATACATATGAGATGAGTATGTAAACAAAGTGGCATAGTTAAAGTGGCTAGTGATACATGTAATACATAAGGATGCAGTAGATGATATAGAGTACAGTATATACATATACATATGAGATGAATAATGTAGGGTATGTAAACATTATATTAGGTAGCATTGTTTAAAGTGGCTAGTGATATATTTTACATCAATTCCCATCAATTCCCATTACTAAAGTGGATGGAGTTGAGTCAGTGTGTTGGCAGCAGCCACTCAATGTTAGTGGTTGCTGTTTAACAGTCTGATGGCCTTGAGATAGAAGCTGTTTTTCAGTCTCTCGGTCCCAGCTTTGATGCACCTGTACTGACCTCGCCTTCTGGATGATAGCGGGGTGAACAGGCAGTGCCTCGGGTGGTTGCTGTCTTTGATGATCTTTATGGCCTTCCTGTGACATCGGGTGGTGTAGTTGACGTTGAGTGTGAGGTTATATAGGGATAAGGGTCCTGGTCTATAGTAGTGCACTATATAGGGATAAGGGTCCTGGTCTAAAGCAATACATTATATAATACACTATATAGGGATAAGGGTCCTGGTCTAAAGTAATGCACTAATATAGGGATAAGGGTCCTGGTCTAAAGTAGTGCACTATATAGGGATAAGTGTCCCATTTGGGAAGACTGTATTCCTCTTCAACCTTTTCCTTCTGTCTGATTGCAATCCTGTGTGAAGCTTCCACTCTCACAACATCCTGAGAGCACTTGTCTGTGTGACTGAAGAACCAGCAGGACAGTCTGCATAACAATGGGGACTCAGCCGTTCAGCGAGACAGGAAACTGTCCTAACGCTATGCTCATCAGTTGATCCATACAGAAGAGACGTTTCTTTTGCACGAGGATGTTGCATAAGATGATGTCATGTACGACACCGATCGTTGTTGAATGACACACGTTCCGTGGTACACAAGGCTGTGTAGTTGTGGTAGTGTAGGCCTATAAGGCTGTGTGGTAGTAGTGGTAGTGTGGTAGTGTAGGCCTACAAGGCTGTAATAGTGGTAGTGTGGTAGTGTAGGCCTATAAGGCAGTGTAGTAGTGGTAGTGTAGGCCTATAAGGCAGTGTAGTAGTGGTAGTGTAGGCCTATAAGGCAGTGTAGTAGTGGTAGTGTAGGCCTATAAGGCTGTGTGGTAGTGTAGGCCTATAAGGCAGTGTGGTAGTGTGGTAGTGTAGGCCTATAAGGCAGTGTAGTAGTGGTAGTGTAGGCCTATAAGGCAGTGTAGTAGTGGTAGTGTAGGCCTATAAGGCTGTGTAGTAGTGGTAGTGTAGGCCTATAAGGCTGTGTAGTAGTGGTAGTGTGGTAGTGTAGGCCTATAAGGTAGTGTGGTAGTGTAAGCCTATGAGGCTGTGTAGTAGTGGTAGTGTAGGCCTATGAGGCTGTGTAGTAGTGGTAGTGTGGTAGTGTAGGCCTATAAGGCAGTGTGGTAGTGTGGTAGGACTACCTGACATGATGACTCCTTGCTGTCCCCAGTCCACCTGGCCATGCTGCTGCTCCAGTTTCAACTGACCTGAGCCCTAGGACCATGCCCCAGGACTACCTGACATGATGACTCCTTGCTGTCCCCAGTCCACCTGGCCATGCTGCTGCTCCAGTTTCAACTGACCTGAGCCCTAGGACCATGCCCCAGGACTACCTGACATGATGACTCCTTGCTGTCCCCAGTCCACCTGGCCGTGCTGCTGCTCCAGTGTCAACTGTTCTGCCTTGTTATTATACGACCATGCTGGTCATTTATGAACATTTGAACATCTTGGCCATGTTCTGTTATAATCTCCACCCGGCACAGCCAGAAGAGGACTGGCCACCCCACATAGCCTGGTTCCTCTCTGGGTTTATTCCTAGGTTTTGGCCTTTCTAGGGAGTTTTCCTAGCCACCGTGCTTCTACACCTGCATTGCTTGCTGTTTGGGGTTTTAGGCTGGGTTTCTGTACAGCACTTTGAGATATCAGCTGATGTACGAAGGGCTATATAAATACATTTGATTTGATTTGATTTAGTGTGGTAGTGTAGGCCTATAAGGCTGTGTAGTAGTGGTAGTGTGGTAGTGTAGGCCTATAAGTCTGTGTGGTAGTGGTAGTGTGGTAGTGTAGGCCTATAAGGCAGTGTAGTAGTGGTAGTGTAGGCCTATAAGGCTGTGTGATAGTGTGGTAGTGTGGTAGTGTAGGCCTATAAGGCTGTGTAGTAGTGGTAGTGTAGGCCTATAAGGCAGTGTAGTAGTGGTAGTGTAGGCCTATAAGGCAGTGTAGTAGTGGTAGTGTAGGCCTATAAGGCAGTGTAGTAGTGGTAGTGTGGTAGTGTAGGCCTATAAGGCAGTGTAGTAGTGGTAGTGTGGTAGTGTAGGCCTATAAGGCAGTGTAGTAGTGGTAGTGTAGGCCTATAAGGCTGTGTGGTAGTGTGGTAGTGTAGGCCTATAAGGCAGTGTGGTAGTGTGGTAGTGTAGGCCTATAAGGCTGTGTAGTAGTGGTAGTGTAGTAGTGTAGGCCTATAAGGCTGTGTGGTAGTGTAGACCTATAAGGCTGTAGTAGTGGTAGTGGGGTAGTGTAGGCCTATAAGGCTGTGGTAGTGTAGGCCTATAAGGCTGTAGTAGTGGTAGTGTGGTAGTGTAGTAGTGGTAGTGTGGTAGTGTAGGCCTAAAAGGCTGTAGTAGTGGTAGTGTGGTAGTGTAGGCCTATAAGGCTGTAGTAGTGGTAGTGTAGGCCTATAAGGCTGTAGTAGTGGTAGTGTGGTAGTGTAGGCCTATAAGGCTGTGTAGTAGTGGTAGTGTGGTAGTGTAGGCCTATAAGGCTGTGTGGTAGTGTAGGCCTATAAGGATGTGTAGTGTGGTAGTGTAGGCCTATAAGGCTGTGTAGTTGTGGTAGTGTAGGCCTATAAGGCTGTTTAGTAGTGGTAGTGTGGGTGTGGTAGTGTAGGCCTATAATGCTGTGTAGTAGTGGTAGTGTGGTAGTGTAGGCCTATAAGGCTGTTTAGTAGTGGTAGTGTGGTAGTGGTAGTGTGGTAGTGTAGGCCTATAAGGCTGTGTAGTAGTGGTAGTGTGGTAGTGTAGGCCTATAAGGCTGTGTAGTAGTAGTAGTGTGGTAGTGTAGGCCTATAAGGCTGTGTAGTAGTAGTAGTGTGGTAGTGTAGGCCTATAAGGCTGTGTAGTAGTAGTAGTGTGGTAGTGTAGGCCTATAAGGCTGTGTAGTAGTAGTAGTGTGGTAGTGTAGACCTATAAGGCAGTGTAGTAGTGGTAGTGTGGTAGTGGTAGTGTAGGCCTATAAGGCAGTGTAGTAGTGGTAGTGTAGGCCTATAAGGCTGTGTGGTAGTGGTAGTGTAGTAGTGGTAGTGTGGTAGTGTAGGCCTATAAGGCTGTGTAGTTGTGGTAGTGTAGGCCTATAAGGCTGTGTGGTAGTGTGGTAGTGGTAGTGTGGTAGTGTAGGCCTATAAGGCTGTGTGGTAGTGGTAGTGTGGTAGTGTAGGCCTATAAGGCTGTGTAGTAGTGGTAGTGTGGTAGTGTAGGCCTATAAGGCTGTGTAGTAGTGGTAGTGTGGTAGTGTAGGCCTATAAGGCTGTGTAGTAGTGGTAGTGTAGTAGTGGTAGCGTGGTAGTGTAGGCCTATAAGGCTGTGTGGTAGTGTAGTAGTGGTAGCGTGGTAGTGTAGGCCTATAAGGCTGTGTAGTAGTAGTAGTAGTGTGGTAGTGTAGGCCTATAAGGCTGTGTAGTAGTGTGGTAGTGTGGTAGTGTAGGCCTATAAGGCTGTGTGGTAGTGTAGTAGTGGTAGCGTGGTAGTGTAGGCCTATAAGGCTGTGTAGTAGTAGTAGTAGTGTGGTAGTGTAGGCCTATAAGGCTGTGTAGTAGTGGTAGTGTGGTAGTGTAGGCCTATAAGGCTGTGTAGTAGTAGTGTGGTAGTGTAGGCCTATAAGGCTGTGTAGTAGTGGTAGTGTGGTAGTGTAGGCCTATAAGGCAGTGTAGTTGTGGTAGTGTAGGCCTATAAGGCTGTGTAGTAGTGGTAGTGTAGGCCTATAAGGCTGTGTAGTAGTGGTAGTGTAAGCCTATAAGGCTGTGTAGTAGTGGTAGTGTGGTAGTGTAGGCCTATAAGGCAGTGTAGTTGTGGTAGTGTGGTAGTGTAGGCCTATAAGGCTGTGTAGTAGTGGTAGTGTAGGCCTATAAGGCTGTGTAGTAGTGGTAGTGTAGGCCTATAAGGCTGTGTAGTAGTGGTAGTGTAGGCCTATAAGGCTGTGTAGTAGTGGTAGTGTAGGCCTATAAGGCTGTGTAGTAGTGGTAGTGTAGGCCTATAAGGCAGTGTAGTAGTGGTAGTGTAGGCCTAAGGCTGTGTAGTAGTGGTAGTGTGGTAGTGTAGGCCTATAAGGCTGTGTAGTAGTGGTAGTGTGGTAGTGTAGGCCTATAAGGCTGTGTAGTGGTAGTGTAGGCCTATAAGGCTGTGTAGTAGTGGTAGTGTAGGCCTATAAGGCTGTGTAGTAGTGGTAGTGTAGGCCTATAAGGCTGTGTAGTAGTGGTAGTGTAGGCCTATAAGGCTGTGTAGTAGTGGTAGTGTAGGCCTATAAGGCAGTGTAGTAGTGTTAGTGTAGGCCTATAAGGCTGTGTAGTAGTGTTAGTGTAGGCCTATAAGGCTGTGTAGTAGTGGTAGTGTAGGCCTATAAGGCTGTGTAGTAGTGGTAGTGTAGGCCTATAAGGCTGTGTAGTAGTGGTAGTGTAGGGCTATAAGGCTGTGTAGTAGTGGTAGTGTAGGCCTATAAGGCTGTGTAGTAGTGGTAGTGTAGGCCTATAAGGCTGTGTAGTAGTGGTAGTGTAGGCCTATAAGGCTGTGTAGGCCTATAAGGCTGTGTAGTAGTGGTAGTGTAGGCCTATAAGGCTGTGTAGTAGTGGTAGTGTAGGCCTATAAGGCTGTGTAGTAGTGGTAGTGTAGGCCTATAAGGCTGTGTAGTAGTGGTAGTGTAGGCCTATAAGGCTGTGTAGTAGTGGTAGTGTAGGCCTATAAGGCTGTGTAGTAGTGGTAGTGTAGGCCTATAAGGCTGTGTAGTAGTGGTAGTGTAGGCCTATAAGGCTGTGTAGTAGTGGTAGTGTGGTAGTGGTAGTGTAGGCCTATAAGGCTGTGTAGTAGTGGTAGTGTAGGCCTATAAGGCTGTGTAGTAGTGGTAGTGTAGGCCTATAAGGCTGTGTAGTAGTGGTAGTGTAGGCCTATAAGGCTGTGTAGTAGTGGCAGTGTAGGCCTATAAGGCTGTGTAGTAGTGGTAGTGTAGGCCTATAAGGCTGTGTGGTAGTGTGGTAGTGTAGGCCTATAAGTCTGTGGTAGTGTAGGCCTATAAGGCTGTGTGGTAGTGGTAGTGTGGTAGTGTAGGCCTATAAGGCTGTGTAGTAGTGGTAGTGTGGTAGTGTAGGCCTATAAGGCTGTGTAGTAGTGGTAGTGTAGGCCTATAAGGCTGTGTAGTAGTGGTAGTGTAGTAGTGGTAGCGTGGTAGTGTAGGCCTATAAGGCTGTGTGGTAGTGTAGTAGTGGTAGCGTGGTAGTGTAGGCCTATAAGGCTGTGTAGTAGTAGTAGTAGTGTGGTAGTGTAGGCCTATAAGGCTGTGTAGTAGTGTGGTAGTGTGGTAGTGTAGGCCTATAAGGCTGTGTGGTAGTGTAGTAGTGGTAGCGTGGTAGTGTAGGCCTATAAGGCTGTGTAGTAGTAGTGTGGTAGTGTAGGCCTATAAGGCTGTGTAGTAGTGGTAGTGTGGTAGTGTAGGCCTATAAGGCTGTGTAGTAGTAGTGTGGTAGTGTAGGCCTATAAGGCTGTGTAGTAGTGGTAGTGTGGTAGTGTAGGCCTATAAGGCAGTGTAGTTGTGGTAGTGTAGGCCTATAAGGCTGTGTAGTAGTGGTAGTGTAGGCCTATAAGGCTGTGTAGTAGTGGTAGTGTAAGCCTATAAGTCTGTGTAGTGTGGTAGTGTAGGCCTATAAGGCTGTGTAGTAGTGGTAGTGTGGTAGTGTAGGCCTATAAGGCTGTGTAGTAGTGGTAGTGTGGTAGTGTAGGCCTATAAGGCAGTGTAGTTGTGGTAGTGTAGGCCTATAAGGCTGTGTAGTAGTGGTAGTGTAGGCCTATAAGGCTGTGTAGTAGTGGTAGTGTAGGCCTATAAGGCTGTGTAGTAGTGGTAGTGTAGGCCTCTAAGGCTGTGTAGTAGTGGTAGTGTAGGCCTATAAGGCTGTGTAGTAGTGGTAGTGTAGGCCTATAAGGCAGTGTAGTAGTGGTAGTGTAGGCCTATAAGGCTGTGTAGTAGTGGTAGTGTGGTAGTGTAGGCCTATAAGGCTGTGTAGTAGTGGTAGTGTGGTAGTGTAGGCCTATAAGGCTGTGTAGTAGTGGTAGTGTAGGCCTATAAGGCTGTGTAGTAGTGGTAGTGTAGGCCTATAAGGCTGTGTAGTAGTGGTAGTGTAGGCCTATAAGGCTGTGTAGTAGTGGTAGTGTAGGCCTATAAGGCTGTGTAGTAGTGGTAGTGTAGGCCTATAAGGCTGTGTAGTAGTGGTAGTGTAGGCCTATAAGGCTGTGTAGTAGTGGTAGTGTAGGCCTATAAGGCAGTGTAGTAGTGGTAGTGTAGGCCTATAAGGCTGTGTAGTAGTGATAGTGTAGGCCTATAAGGCTGTGTAGTAGTGGTAGTGTAGGCCTATAAGGCTGTGTGGTAGTGTAGGGCTATAAGGCTGTGTAGTAGTGGTAGTGTAGGCCTATAAGGCTGTGTAGTAGTGGTAGTGTAGGCCTATAAGGCAGTGTAGTAGTGGTAGTGTAGGCCTATAAGGCAGTGTAGTAGTGGTAGTGTAGGCCTATAAGGCTGTGTAGTAGTGGTAGTGTGGTAGTGTAGGCCTATAAGGCTGTGTAGTAGTGGTAGTGTGGTAGTGTAGGCCTATGAGGCTGTGTAGTAGTGGTAGTGTGGTAGTGTAGGCCTATAAGGCAGTGTAGTAGTGGTAGTGTAGGCCTATAAGGCTGTGTAGTAGTGGTAGTGTAGGCCTATAAGGCTGTGTAGTGGTAGTGTAGGCCTATAAGGCTGTGTAGTAGTGGTAGTGTAGGCCTATAAGGCTGTGTAGTAGTGGTAGTGTAGGCCTATAAGGCTGTGTAGTAGTGGTAGTGTAGGCCTATAAGTCTGTGTAGTAGTGGTAGTGTAGGCCTATAAGGCAGTGTAGTAGTGGTAGTGTAGGCCTATAAGGCTGTGTAGTAGTGGTAGTGTAGGCCTATAAGGCTGTGTAGTAGTGGTAGTGTAGGCCTATAAGGCTGTGTAGTAGTGGTAGTGTAGGGCTATAAGGCTGTGTAGTAGTGGTAGTGTAGGCCTATAAGGCTGTGTAGTAGTGGTAGTGTAGGCCTAAGGCTGTGTAGTAGTGGTAGTGTAGGCCTATAAGGCTGTGTAGTAGTGGTAGTGTAGGCCTATAAGGCTGTGTAGGCCTATAAGGCTGTGTAGTAGTGGTAGTGTAGGCCTATAAGGCTGTGTAGTAGTGGTAGTGTAGGCCTATAAGGCTGTGTAGTGGTAGTGTAGGCCTATAAGGCTGTGTAGTAGTGGTAGTGTAGGCCTATAAGGCTGTGTAGTAGTGGTAGTGTAGGCCTATAAGGCTGTGTAGTAGTGGTAGTGTAGGCCTATAAGGCTGTGTAGTAGTGGTAGTGTAGGCCTATAAGGCTGTGTAGTAGTGGTAGTGTAGGCCTATAAGGCAGTGTAGTAGTGGTAGTGTAGGCCTATAAGGCTGTGTAGTAGTGGTAGTGTAGGCCTATAAGGCTGTGTAGTAGTGGTAGTGTAGGCCTATAAGGCTGTGTAGTAGTGGTAGTGTAGGGCTATAAGGCTGTGTAGTAGTGGTAGTGTAGGCCTATAAGGCTGTGTAGTAGTGGTAGTGTAGGCCTATAAGGCTGTGTAGTAGTGGTAGTGTAGGCCTATAAGGCTGTGTAGTAGTGGTAGTGTAGGCCTATAAGGCTGTGTAGGCCTATAAGGCTGTGTAGTAGTGGTAGTGTAGGCCTATAAGGCTGTGTAGTAGTGGTAGTGTAGGCCTATAAGGCTGTGTAGTAGTGGTAGTGTAGGCCTATAAGGCTGTGTAGTAGTGGTAGTGTAGGCCTATAAGGCTGTGTAGTAGTGGTAGTGTAGGCCTATAAGGCTGTGTAGTAGTGGTAGTGTAGGCCTATAAGGCTTTGTAGTAGTGGTAGTGTGGTAGTGGTAGTGTAGGCCTATAAGGCTGTGTAGTAGTGGTAGTGTAGGCCTATAAGGCTGTGTAGTAGTGGTAGTGTAGGCCTATAAGGCTGTGTAGTAGTGGTAGTGTAGGCCTATAAGGCTGTGTAGTAGTGGCAGTGTAGGCCTATAAGGCTGTGTAGTAGTGGTAGTGTGGTAGTGGTAGTGTAGGCCTATAAGGCTGTGTAGTAGTGGTAGTGTAGGCCTATAAGGCTGTGTAGTAGTGGTAGTGTGGTAGTGTAGGCCTATAAGGCTGTGTAGTAGTGGTAGTGTAGGCCTATAAGGCTGTGTAGTGTGGTAGTGTAGGCCTATAAGGCTGTGTAGTAGTGGTAGTGTAGGCCTATAAGGCTGTGTAGTAGTGGTAGTGTAGGCCTATAAGGCTGTGTAGTAGTGGTAGTGTAGGCCTATAAGGCTGTGTAGTAGTGGTAGTGTAGGCCTATAAGGCTGTGTAGTAGTGGTAGTGTAGGCCTATGTGTTGGTCAAATTATTAAACGTGCTGTTCTTGTGTCCAAGTGCCATTTATTATGACAACAGGACTAACTATCTATTGATACAACAGGACTAACTATCTATTGATACAACAGGACTAACTATCTATTGATACAACAGGACTAACTATCTATTGATACAACAGGACTAACTATCTAGTGATACAACAGGACTAACTATCTAGTGATACAACAGGACTAACTATCTATTGATACATCAGGACTATCTAGTGATACAACAGGACTAACTATCTAGTGATACAACAGGACTAACTATCTGGTGATACAACATAACTATCTAGTGATACAACAGGACTAACTATCTAGTGATACAACAGGACTAACTATCTATTGATACAACAGGACTAACTATCTAGTGATACAACAGGACTAACTATCTAGTGATACAACAGGACTAATTATCTTGTGATACAACAGGACTATCTAGTGATCCATTCATAGAAACAATCTCTGTCGATACATATCTAGTCTTACCATGAGCTAAATGACACAATGGAACAACCGACTGACAGGTTTCTGGAGGTCCGTTATATTCGCTGCCTCATTGATTTGATTGACAGAGATACGGCTCTTCTGGGACCAGGTTTGGATGCCCCAGAGTGTCATGGTTGGGTGGTGAACTACCTCCCACTGCTGAGGTACAGGATGAGTCTCAAATGGCACCCTATTCCCTATATAGTGGTACTACTATAGACCAGAGCCCTATTCCTATATAGTGGTACCACTATAGACCAGAGCCCTATTCCCTATATAGTGGTACTACTATAGACCAGAGCCCCATTCCCTATGTAGTGAACTACTATAGACCAGAGCCCTATTCCCTATATAGTGGTACTACTATATACCAGAGCCCTATTCCCTATATATATATATATATATATATATATATGAGGAGGACCTGATTCTCCTATTTACAGTGGGCTCTGTTGAGGAGGAGGAGGATCTGATTCCGGGCAGTCTCTACCTACGTTTGAAGTTGGACGTTTACATACACCATAGCCAATAGATTTAATCTCAGTTCTTCACAATTCCTGACATTTAATCCCTGTAAAAATTCCCTGTTTTATGTCAGTTAGGATCACCACTTTATTTGAATAATGGTAGAGAGAATTATTTATTTCAGCTTTTATTTCTTTCATCACATTCCCAGCCGGTCAGAAGTTCACATTCACTCAATGAGTAGTTGTGTAACGGCCGTTGGCGGTGGTAGAAGGTGAGGACCAATGGGCAGCCTGGTCAGGGTCCATATTTTAATAACGTAATAGAACACTGAACAAAAACAACAAAGTGAACGAACGAAACCTGAAACAGTTCTGTCTGGTACAGATACAATCACCCACACCACACAGGTGGGAAAAGGCTGCCTAAGTATGATTCTCAATCAGAGACAACTAACGACACCTGCCTCTGATTGAGAACCATACCAGGCCAAACACAAAAACACCACATAGACAACCCACCCAACTCACGCCCTGACCATACTATAAACAAAGATGTAACAAAAGAACTAAGGTCAGAATGTGACAATTTGGTATCATTGCCTTTAAATTGTTTAACATGGGTCAAATGTTTTGGGTAGCCTTCCACAAGTTTCCCACAATAAGTTGGGTGAATTTTGTCCCATTCCTCCTGACAGAGCTGGTGTAACTGAGTCAGGTTTGTAGGCCTCCTTGCTCGCACACGCTTTTCAGTTCTGAACACAATTTTTTTACGGGATTGAGGTCAGGGCTTTGTGATGGCCACTCCAATACCTTGACTTTGTTGTCCTTAAGCCATTTTGCCACAACTTTGGAAGTATGCATGGGGTCATTGTCCATTTGCGACCAAGCTTTAACTTCCTGACTGATGTCTTGAGATGTTGCTTCAATATATCCACATAATTTTCCTACCTCATGATGTCATTTATTTTGTGAAGTGCACCAGTCCCTCCTGCAGCAAAGCACCCCCGCTGCATGATGCTGCCACTCCCACAACATGATGCTGCCACTCCCACAACATGATGCTGCCACTCCCACAACATGATGCTGCCACTCCCACAACATGATGCTGCCACTCCCACAACCTGATGCTGCCACCCCCACAACATGATGCTGCCACTCCCACAACATGATGCTGCCACTCCCACAACCTGATGCTGCCACCCCCACAACATGATGCTGCCACTCCCGCAACATGATGCTGCCACTCCCGCAACATGATGCTGCCACTCCCGCAACATGATGCTGCCACTCCCACAACATGATGCTGCCACTCCCACAACATGATGCTGCCACTCCCACAACATGATGCTGCCACTCCCACAACATGATGCTGCCACTCCCACAACATGATGCTGCCACCCCCACAACATGATGCTGCCACTCCCACAACATGATGCTGCCACTCCCACAACATGATGCTGCCACTCCCACAACATGATGCTGCCACTCCCACAACATGATGCTGCCACTCCCACAACATGATGCTGCCACCCCCACAACATGATGCTGCCACTCCCACAACATGATGCTGCCACTCCCTTGCTTCACGGTTGAGATGGTGTTCTCCAAGAAGTATGATCTTTGTCCCCATGTGCAGTTGCAAACTGAAGACTGGCTTTTTTATGGCGGTTTTGGAGCAGTGGCTTCTTCCTTGCTGAGCGGCCTTTCAGGTTATGTCGATATAGGATTCGTTTTACTGTGGATATAAATACTTTTGTACCTGTTTCCTCCAGCATCTTCACACTGTCCTTTGCTGTTGTTCTGGGATTGATTTGCACTTTTTGCACCAAGGTACGTTCATCTCTAGGAGACAGAACGCATCTCCTTCCTGAGCGGTGTGATGGCTGCGTGGTCCCATGGTGTTTATATTTGCGTACTATTGTTTGTACAGATGAATGTGGAACCTTCAGGCATTTGGAAATTGCTCCCAAGGATGAACCAGACTTGTGGAGGTCTACAATTTATTTTCTGAGTTCTTTGCTGATTTCTTTTGATTTTCCCATGATGTCAAGCAAAGAGGCACTGAGTTTGAAGGTAGGCCTTGAAATACATCCACAGGTACACCTCCAATTGACTCAAATTATGTTAATTAGCCTATCAGAAGCTTCTAAAGCCATGACATCATTTTCTGGAATTTTCCAAGCTGTTTAAAGGCAGTCAGCTTAGTGTATGTAAACTTCTGACCCACTGGAATTGTTATACAGTGAATTATATGTTGAAATAATCTGTCTGTAAACAAGTGTTGGAATAATTACATTTGTCGTGCACAAAGTAGATGTCCTAACTGACAAGAAATTTGTTGAGTGGTTGAAAAAGCGAGTTTTAATGACTCCAACCTAAGTGTATGTAAACCTCCGACTTCAACTGTAAACGTTTCTGTGATTAAACAGAGAAGGAAGCTTTTCAGGAAATGCCTCTCTGTGACATCACAGAGTAGGATTAAAACTAGTTTCTAGCCAGAGGTATTTAGGAAATGCCTCTCTGTGACATCACAGAGTAGGATTAAAACTAGTTTCTAGCCAGAGGTATTTAGGAAATGCCTCTGTGACATCAGAGTAGGATTAAAACTAGTTTCTAGCCAGAGGTATTTAGGAAATGCCTCTCTGTGACATCACAGAGTAGGATTAAAACTAGTTTCTAGCCAGAGGTATTTAGGAAATGCCTCTCTGTGACATCACAGAGTAGGATTAAAACTAGTTTCTAGCCAGAGGTATTTAGGAAATGCCTCTCTGTGACATGACAGAGTAGGATTAAAACTAGTTTCTAGCCAGAGGTATTTAGGAAATGCCTCTCTGTGACATCACAGAGTAGGATTAAAACTAGTTTCTAGCCAGAGGTATTTAGGAAATGCCTCTCTGTGACATCACAGAGTAGGATTAAAACTAGTTTCTAGCCAGAGGTATTTAGGAAATGCCTCTCTGTGACATCACAGAGTAGGATTAAAACTAGTTTCTAGCCAGAGGTATTTAGGAAATGCCTCTCTGTGACATCACAGAGTAGGATTAAAACTAGTTTCTAGCCAGAGGTATTTAGGAAATGCCTCTCTGTGACATCACAGAGTAGGATTAAAACTAGTTTCTAGCCAGAGGTATTTAGGAAATGCCTCTCTGTGACATCACAGAGTAGGATTAAAACTAGTTTCTAGCCAGAGGTATTTAGGAAATGCCTCTCTGTGACATCACAGAGTAGGATTAAAACTAGTTTCTAGCCAGAGGTATTTAGGAAATGCCTCTCTGTGACATCACAGAGTAGGATTAAAACTAGTTTCTAGCCAGAGGTATTTAGGAAGGGTATTTTCCCCACGTTATTGTGATTCTCCTAGTGTTTGAAAATCACACTTTTTTTTTCATGTTTCAACTTTTGACAATGTCATCAGGTAGAACTTTTTGTACTTTTTAAAATATATTTTCGTTCAAAACGTGGAAATCTGCAGTTTTCACTATGTAGACACTGGTCATGAACAGACCTTCAGATACACAGAGAGAGACAGACTAGTTTTCACTATGTAGACACTGGTCATGAACAGACCTTCAGATTGGGAGGGAGAGAGAGAGACAGAGAGAGAGAGAGAGAGAGACAGACTGAGAGAGAGACAGAGACTAGTTTTCACTATGTAGACACTGGTCATGAATAGACCTTAAGATACACAGAGATCAAACCCCATAATGACCTGTCATTGATTTAGGGAGGGAGAGAGAGGGAGAGAGAGACAGAGAGAGAGAGACAGAGAGAGAGAGACAGAGAGAGAGAGACAGAGAGAGAGAGACAGAGAGAGAGAGAGAGAGACAGACCAAGAGAGAGAGAGAGAGACAGAGAGAGAGAGAGAGAGACAGACCGAGAGAGAGAGAGACAGAGACTAGTTTTCACTATGTAGACACTGGTCATGAACAGACCTTCAGATACACAGAGATCAAATCCCATAATGACCTGTCATTGATTTAGGGAGAGAGAGAGAGGGACTGACTGACTAGTAACCCGCGGGTGCTGTGGATGGTAACCGTGGAAACAGAACTCAGTAGCTTTATCCTACCTGTTGTCCAGATGCCTCTCCTTCTGAATCTGCGTCCCAAATGGATCCCTAGACAGACTGATGCCTAGTCTCCGTGGAAACCACGTCGTTGTTACAGTGACATCAGCGGGAGATGAAAGTAACCTTGAAGTGCATCCAAAACCTATTCCCTATATCAAATAAAAATGTATGAGTCACATGCGCCGAATACAACAGGTGTAGTAGACTTCACAGTGAAATGATGAATACAACAGGTGTAGTAGACCTGACAGTGAAATGCTGAATACAACAGGTGTAGTAGACCTGACAGTGAAATGCTGAATACAACAGGTGTAGTAGACCTCACAGTGAAATGCTGAATACAACAGGTGTAGTAGACCTGACAGTGAAATGCTGAATACAACAGGTGTAGTAGACCTTACAGTGAAATACTGAACACAACAGGTGTAGTAGACCTCACAGTGAAATGCTGAATACAACAGGTGTAGTAGACCTCACCGTGAAATGCTGAATACAACAGGTGTAGTAGACCTCACAGTGAAATGATGAATACAACAGGTGTAGTAGACCTCACAGTGAAATGATGAATACAACAGGTGTAGTAGACCTTACAGTGAAATGATGAATACAACAGGTGTAGTAGACCTTACGGTGAAATGCTGAATACAACAGGTGTAGTAGACCTCACGGTGAAATGCTGAATACAACAGGTGTAGTAGACCTCACAGTGAAATGCTGAACACAACAGGTGCAGTAGACCTCACAGTGAAATGCTGAACACAACAGGTGTAGTAGACCTTACAGTGAAATGCTGAATACAACAGGTGTAGTAGACCTCACAGTGAAATGATGAATACAACAGGTGTAGTAGACGTCACAGTGAAATGATGAATACAACAGGTGTAGTAGACCTCACAGTGAAATGCTGAATACAACAGGTGTAGTAGACCTCACAGTGAAATGCTGAATACAACAGGTGTAGTAGACCTCACAGTGAAATGCTGAATACAACAGGTGTAGTAGACCTTACAGTGAAATGCTGAATACAACAGGTGTAGTAGACCTTACAGTGAAATGCTGAATACAACAGGTGTAGTAGACCTTACAGTGAAATGCTGAACACAACAGGTGTAGTAGACCTTACAGTGAAATGCTGAATACAACAGGTGTAGTAGACCTCACAGTGAAATGCTGAATACAACAGGTGTAGTAGACCTTACAGTGAAATGCTGAATACAACAGGTGTAGTAGACCTCACAGTGATATGCTGAATACAAC